>NC_133651.1:259470034-259770034 GCF_009905375.1 Apium graveolens | reverse complement strand
TCCTTCACTAATGTTAGCAGTGTCAGGGGAGTAATAATATTTGAATAATAATTATGGTAACTGATTAGTTATAAAATGTCCTTAATAATAAATTACAATTTTGTATTTAGATCGCGGGCCGGGAATTTAGAGCACTGTTTGCGGATTTCTTTAGTATATTTAATTGCGATACTTGAGGTACGGATTCCGTCCCCTTTTGACGATTCTGCCACTGCCTAGGCTACTTCTGTCGCTGAAACTGCTGATTCTGATTCTGACCTACATACTGATTCCGACCGTGAAATGACTGACCACCCCTATTCTGATTCTGTCTGCGCCACTGTCCCTGCTGACCATTCTGACCTCCATACCACTGTCTACCCTGTGCAAAACCCTGATCATCCCTAGTCCTCTTACTACCACTGTTAGACCCGGAAGTCCTGAAATCTATGCGCTCCTTCTCAACATCCTTTGCTACATCAGCCGCCTCTGCCACATTATCAAATTTAAAAGAAATTATGGAACCCCTCAGATGAGACTTCAATCCCCATTTAAATTTATCAGCCTGCTGCGCAGCAGTCCTTGCAACTGTCCCAGCAAATCCAGCCAACCTTATAAACCTCGCCATATAATCAGTAATGCTCTCATCCTGGTGCTGCATAATAGAATTAAACTCCCTCAAATAAGCCTCCCTATCAGCATTAGAGAAGTACTGCTCATAGAATACTTCCTTGAATCCCTGCCATTCCAAAGCCTCTGTATATTGCTCCCCTTTAGTAGCTTTCAATCCTCTCCACCACCTCCGAGCATCACTCTCCAACTTATACACAGCTAACATGACCTTCTAAATCTCATCACAACCCAGTGCATCAAAAATTTTTTCGAGATGAACAATCCAATTTTTAGCATCAATAGGAGTCGGTGCTGCACTAAAAGAGTCTGGTTTCTGCTTCACAAACCTCTCCAACCATACAAATGGCTCTAACTGATGGCCTTGACCATTCTGATTCTGATTACCATTGCCATTCTGATTTTCGTGTCCATTTTGATTTTCCTCTCCATTCCGATTTCCTTCTCCATTCTGATTTCCCTCTCCATTCTGATTTCCTTGGTTTGCCAAAGCCTGCTGTACAGCTTGAGCCACTGCTTGCCCTATCATCTCAGTAAGCTGAGCGGGGTCAATATGAAAAGGATCACGTCTAGGAGGCATCTACAATATAAGATAGCGAATAAATGAAGATTACGAGAGCAAATATGATGAAGCAGTTACAAACAGATATCAAATGATGAAGCAGAATGAAACAAAATTAAATAGAACACCCATCCTATCGTCTACCCAAACTCACAGGTCAACCTAAGTAGGTTTTCTACAAGAAAGAACCTAAGCTCTGATGCCATCTCTAAATACTGATAAAGTCCGAATTTGTATACCAAGGGTCTCAGCCGAAGGGGGATGTTAAGTTAATTTCTGCTCTAAAGGCGAGTAAATTGTTGTCTAAGGGTTATGATGGCTACCTTGCTTTCGTGAAGGATACGTCGAAGGATGAACCTCGCATCGAGGATTATCCAGTTGTTAGGGAGTATGAAGATGTGTTCCCCGATGAGCTACCAGGTTTGCCACCACATAGAGAGGTGGAGTCTACTATTGAACTAGTTCCAGGTGCTGAGCCTATTACTAAGGCGCCTTACCGGATGGCCCCACTTGAGTTACAGGAATTGAAGGAGCAGTTGCAGGAGTTGTTGGATAGGGGATTTATCAGGCCAAGTGTGTCTCCATGGGGTGCTCCTGTGTTGTTTGTGAAGAAGAAGGATGGTTTCATAAGATTGTGCATTGACTATAGGGAGTTGAATAAAGTGACTATCAGAAACAGGTATCCTCTGCCACGCATTGATGACCTGTTTGATCAGTTACAAGGGGCGAAGTTCTTTTCGAAGATAGATTTGAGATCTGGTTACCATCAGTTACGAGTTAGGGAGGAAGACATTCCGAAGACTGCATTTCACACTTGTTATGGTCATTATGAGTTTCTCGTGATGTCCTTTGGGTTGACGAATGCACTAGCGGTATTTATGGATTTAATGAATCGGGTCTTTCATGATTATCTGGATAAATTTGTGGTGGTCTTCATCGATGATATCTTGATATACTCTAGGAGCAGAGAGGAGCATGAGGAACATTTACGTACTGTGCTTGAAATTTTGAGGGAGAAGAAGTTGTTTGCAAAATTTTCAAAGTGTGAATTCTGGTTGGAGGAAGTGGCATTTTTGGGGAATATTGTATCTGGTAGGGGCATTGAGTTGGATCCTGCAAAAGTCGAGGCTATTACTAATTGGCCCAGACCTAGCAATGTGATGGAGGTGAGGAGTTTCTTAGGTTTGGCAGGTTACTACAGGCGTTTTATGGAAGATTTCTCTTCCATAGCTTTGCCATTGACTCGGCTAATGAGGAAGGGAATTAAGTTCGAGTGGAATGATGATCGTGAGAAGAGCTTTCAAGAGTTGAAGAAGAGGTTGGTGTCCGCTCCAATACTTGTATTGCCATCAGGAAGTGGAGGTTTTCAGGTTTATAGTGATGCTTCTAAGAGAGGATTGGGGTGTGTTCTTATGCAGCATGGGAAAGTGATTTCTTACGCCTCTAGGCAACTTAAACCTTATGAGGTGAACTATCCTACCCATGACTTGGAGTTAGTGACTGTTGTATTTGCTTTGAAGATATAGAGACACTATATTTATGGAGAGACTTGTGACATCTTTACTGATCACAAGAGTCTCAAATACATCTTTACTCAGAAAGAGCTTAATATGAGGCAGCGGAGGTGGCTTGAACTTCTTAAGGATTATGATGCAAATATTCAGTACCATCCAGGGAAGGCGAATGTAGTGGCATGCGCTCTTAGTAGGAAGAAGTTGGGGAGTGTTGCATCTCTCATTACTCAGCCGCACCTTATTTCAGATTTGGAGCGCTTGGGTGTTGGGTTGTATGTTAGAGGATCAAGTGGTAGCATTGCAAATTTGAAAGTGGAATTGAATCTTGTTTCAAGGGTTAAGGAAGCTCAGAAGAGTGATATAGGTTTGGAAGCTATTAGATCCGAGGTGGCAGGTGGAAAGCAAACACATTTTTGTGTTGATGATGAGGGTGTGATATGGTTGGGTGGAAAATTATGCGTGCCAGCAGACCCGACGATTCGTGAGGAAATTTTGAAGGAGGCTCATAGTTCTTCATTTTTTATTCGTCCAGGTTCTATTAAGATGTATGGAGATCTGAAGAAGCACTTTTGGTGGAGTGGAATGAAAGGAGACATAGCTGAATTTGTGGGGAAATGTCTTACATGTCAACAAGTGAAGATAGACCATCAAAGGCCTAGTGGATTCAGGTACGAGTATTTAGTTTCGTTTGATTCCGGGGACGGAATCCTTTTTTAAGTAGGTATATATGTAATATACGTAGATTTAACAATAATAATAATAATAATAATATATTTTGAATTAGACATCAAGTTAGAAAAGGAAAAGGAGAGTTAATAATGTTTAGTTAAATATTAAAATTTAATTCTAATGGTGGGAGGATACATTTTGTTATATATATATATACATATATATATATATATATATATATATATTAATATATGGATATTATTAAGTACGGGAGTAAAAGGAAAAGAGATAAGAAAAACCCTAGAGGAGCATTGGCGGATAGACTCAGAGGAAACAGAGTACTAGATATAGTCTTCTTCTTTCTTATCAGAAACTACTTCTCTGTCTTTTACGTATAATTCATTTATTAATTAATTTTTTTTCTTAAAAAAATTAATTGTACATCTCTTATTGTCTGGTTAATGAATGTGTTTCATTCGTGAACTTATAACAATATTTTATTAAGCTAAATCTTCATGACGTGATTTCGGGTAAACTTTTGTTCGCGAGCTCTTGAATTACCGTTTGCTTTATCTAATATTATATGTTATTTTAATATTTTAATTTATGTTATTTTATTCTTTCTTTTAATAATGAAGGATCTCACACCATATACTTTATAATCCCAAGTTGCAGCAAGGTAGTTCCTGAATTTATTAATATTTTATATCATAATTTTATAATAGTAATAACATGTTTTTTTCTAAAAATTTTATTAATTTATTACAGATCTATAAAGCCTGTTAATTTTATTGTAATCATGAATGTAGTGGACATATATATATTTTCGACATTATGTTTATACGAGATGCTTGGTCTAGGTTATTATTTCGTTTTGATTTAGTATGTATTCATATACAACTACTTCACGTGTAAGTTAGTAGGCAGAGTCTTCAACTTTGTGTTGACAAGTATTTAACTAAGGTGAGGTGTTAAATTTGGTTATGCATGAATGTAGCTTTTCATTATTTAATTAGTTGTGTAAAAAGGTATTGGTACCATTCAGTTGTATGGTAGTTACGTGTATATATACTATTGTTATAAAATTAATTCCTTCACTAATGTTAGCAGGGTCAGGGGAGTAATAATATTTGAATAATAATTATGGTAACTGATTAGTTATAAAATGTCCTTAATAATAAATTACAATTTTGTATTTAGATCGCGGGCCGGGAATTTAGAGCACTGTTTGCGGATTTCTTTAGTATATTTAATTGCGATACTCGAGGTACGGATTTCGTCCCCTTTTGACGATTCTGCCACTGCCTAGGCTGCTTCTGTCGCTGAAACTGCTGATTCTGATTCTGACCTACATACTGATTCCGGCCGTGGAATGACTGACCACCCCTATTCTGATTCTGTCTGCGCCACTGTCCCTGCTGACCATTCTGACCTCCATACCACTGTCTACCCTGTGCAAAACCCTGATCATCCCTAGTCCTCTTACTACCACTGTTAGACCTGGAAGTCCTGAAATCTATGCGCTCCTTCTCAACATCCTTTGCTACATCAGCCGCCTCTGCCACATTATCAAATTTAAAAGAAATTATGGAACCCCTCAGATGAGACTTCAATCCCCATTTAAATTTATCAGCCTGCTGCGCAGCAGTCCCTGCAACTGTCCCAGCAAATCCAGCCAACCTTATAAACCTCGCCATATAATCAGTAATGCTCTCATCCTGGTGCTGCATAATAGAATTAAACTCCCTCAAATAAGCCTCCCTATCAGCATTAGAGAAGTACTGCTCATAGAATACTTCCTTGAATCCCTGCCATTCCAAAGCCTCTGTATATTGCTCCCCTTTAGTAGCTTTCAATCCTCTCCACCACCTCCGAGCATCACCCTCCAACTTATACACAGCTAACCTGACCTTCTAAATCTCATCACAACCCAGTGCATCAAAAATTTTCTCGAGATGAACAATCCAATTTTCAGCATCAATAGGAGTCGGTGCTGCACTAAAAGAGTCTGGTTTCTGCTTCACAAACCTCTCCAACCATACAAACGGCTTTAACTGATGGCCTTGACCATTCTGATTCTGATTACCATTGCCATTCTGATTTTCGTGTCCATTTTGATTTTCCTCTCCATTCCGATTTCCTTCTCCATTCTGATTTCCCTCTCCATTCTAATTTCCTTGGTTTGCCAAAGCCTGCTGTACAGCTTGAGCCACTGCTTTCCCTATCATCTCAGTAAGCTGAGCGGGGTCAATATGAAAAGGATCACGTCTAGGAGGCATCTACAATATAAGATAGCGAACAAATGAAGATTATGAGAGCAAATATGATGAAGCAGTTACAAACAGATATCAAATGATGAAGCAGAATGAAACAAAATTAAATAGAACACCCATCCTATCGTCTACCCAAACTCACAGGTCAACCTAAGTAGGTTTTCTACAAGAAAGAACCTAAGCTCTGATGCCATCTCTAAATACTGATAAAGTCCGAATTTGTATACCAAGGGTCTCAGCCGAAGGGGGATGTTAAGTTAATTTCTGCTCTAAAGGCGAGTAAATTGTTGTCTAAGGGTTATGATGGCTACCTTGCTTTCGTGAAGGATACGTCGAAGGATGAACCTCGCATCGAGGATTATCCAGTTGTTAGGGAGTATGAAGATGTGTTCCCCGATGAGCTACCAGGTTTGCCACCATATAGAGAGGTGGAGTTTACTATTGAACTAGTTCCAGGTGCTGAGCCTATTTCTAAGGCGCCTTACCGGATGGCACCACTTGAGTTGCAGGAATTGAAGGAGCAGTTGCAGGAGTTGTTGGATAGGGGATTTATCAGGACAAGTGTGTCTCCATGGGGTGCTCCTGTGTTGTTTGTGAAGAAGAAGGATGGTTTCATAAGATTGTGCATTGACTATAGGGAGTTGAATAAAGTGACTATCAGAAATAGGTATCCTCTGCCACGCATTGATGACCTGTTTGATCAGTTACAAGGGTGAAGTTCTTTTCGAAGATAGATTTGAGATCTGGTTACCATCAGTTATGAGTTAGGGAGGAAGACATTCCGAAGACTGCATTTCGCACTCGTTATGGTCATTATGAGTTTCTCGTGATGTCCTTTGGGTTGACGAATGCACTAGCGGTATTTATGGATTTAATGAATCGGGTCTTTCATGATTATCTGGATAAATTTGTGGTGGTCTTCATCGATGATATCTTGATATACTCTAGGAGCAGAGAGGAGCATGAGGAACATTTACGTACTGTACTTGAAATTTTGAGGGAGAAGAAGTTGTTTGCAAAATTTTCAAAGTGTGAATTCTGGTTGGAGGAAGTGGCATTTTTGGGGCATATTGTATTTGGTAGGGGCATTGAGTTGGATCCTGCGAAAGTCGAGGCTATTACTAATTGGCCCAGACCTAGCAATGTGACGGAGGTGAGGAGTTTCTTAGGTTTGGCAGGTTACTACAGGCGTTTTATGGAAGGTTTCTCTTCCATAGCTTTGCCATTGACTCAGCTAATGAGGAAGGGAATTAAGTTCGAGTGGAATGATGATCGTGAGAAGAGCTTTCAAGAGTTGAAGAAGAGGTTGGTGTCCGCTCCAATACTTGTGTTGCCATCAGGAAGTGGAGGTTTTCAGGTTTATAGTGATGCTTCTAAGAGAGGATTGGGGTGTGTTCTTATGCAGCATGGGAAAGTGATTTCTTACGCCTCTAAGCAACTTAAACCTTATGAGGTGAACTATCCTACCCATGACTTGGAGTTAGCGGCTGTTGTATTTGCTTTGAAGATATGGAGACACTATCTTTATGGAGAGACTTGTGACATCTTTACTGATCACAAGAGTCTCAGATACATCTTTACTCAGAAAGAGCTTAATATTAGGCAGCGGAGGTGGCTTGAACTTCTTAAGGATTATGATGCAAATATTCAGTACCATCCAGGGAAGGCGAATGTAGTGGCATGCGCTCTTAGTAGGAAGAACTTGGGGAGTGTTGCATCTCTCATTACTCAGCCGCACCTTATTTCAGATTTGGAGCGCTTGGGTGTTGAGTTGTATGTTAGAGGATCAAGTGGTAGCATTGCAAATTTGAAAGTGGAATTGAATCTTGTTTCAAGGGTTAAGGAAGCTCAGAATAGTGATACAGGTTTGGAAGCTATTAGATCCGAGGTGGCAGGTGGAAAGCAAACACATTTTCGTGTTGATGATGAGGGTGTGATATGGTTGGGTGGAAAATTGTGCGTGCCAGCAGACCCGACGATTCGTGAGGAAATTTTGAAGGAGGCTCATAGTTCTTCATTTTCTATTCGTCCAGGTTCTATTAAGATGTATGGAGATCTGAAGAAGCACTTTTGGTGGAGTGGAATGAAAGGAGACATAGCTGAATTTGTGGGGAAATGTCTTACATGTCAACAAGTGAAGATAGACCATCAAAGGCCTAGTGGATTCAGGTACGAGTATTTAGTTTCGTTTAATTTCGGGGACGGAATCCTTTTTTAAGGAGGTATATATGTAATATACGTAGATTTAACAACAACAACAACAATAATAATAATAATAATAATAATAATAATAATAATAATAATAATAATAATAATAATAATAATAATATATTTTGAATTAGAGATCAAGTTAGAAAAGGAAAAGGAGAGTTAATAATGTTTAGTTAAATACTAAAATTTTAATTCTAATGGTGGGAGGATACATTTTGTTATATATATATATATGGATATTATTAAGTACGGGAGTAAAAGGAAAAGAGATAAGAAAAACCCTAGAAGAGCATTGGCGGATAGACTCAGAGGAAACAGAGTACTAGATATAGTCTTCTTCTTTCTTATCAGATACTGCTTCTCTGTCTGGTACGTATAATTCATTTATTAATTAATTTTTTTTCTTAAAAAAATTAATTGTACATCTCTTATTGTCTGGTTAATGAATGTGTTTCATTCGTGAACTTATAACAATATTTTATTAAGCTAAATCTTCATGACGTGATTTCGGGTAAACTTTTGTTCGCGAGCTCTTGAATTACCGTTTGCTTTATCTAATATTATATGTTATTTTAATATTTTAATTTATGTTATTTTATTCTTTCTTTTAATAATGAAGGATCTCACACCATATACTTTATAATCCCAAGTTGCAGCAAGGTAGTTCCTGAATTTATTAATATTTTATATCATAATTTTATAATAGTAATAACATGTTTTTTTCTAAAAATTTTATTAATTTATTACAGATCTATAAAGCCTGTTAATATTATTGTAATCATGAATGTAGTGGACATATATATATTCTTGACATTATGTTTATACGAGATGCTTGGTCTAGGTTATTATTTCGTTTTGATTTAGTATGTATTCATATACAACTACTTCACGTGTAAGTTAGCAGGCAGAGTTTTCAACTTTGTGTTGACAAGTATTTAACTAAGGTGAGGTGTTAAATTTGGTTATGCATGAATGTAGCTTTTCATTATTTAATTAGTTGTGTAAAAAGGTATTGGTACCATTCAGTTGTATGGTAGTTACGTGTATATATACTATTGTTATAAAATTAATTCCTTCATTAATGTTAGCAGGGTTAGGGAGTAATAATATTTGAATAATAATTATGGTAACTGATTAGTTATAAAATGTCCTTAATAATAAATCACAATTTTGTATTTAGATCGCGGGCCGGGAATTTAGAGCATTGTTTGCGGATTTCTTTAGTATATTTAATTGCGATACTCGAAGTACGAATTCTATCCCCTTTTTATTCGGAGATACTCTTCTTAGATATTAAATATCTCTCATTTGTTCAATTTCATATTTTATTTTCGTTCCTTCTTACTTTCTGCTCTTATCGTTAATATTTGCTTTGATCATATTAATTTTCGAAAATTGTTTTAAAATTTTATTTGGATAATTTTGGATATCTGTTTATGCGATTTTCAATAATTTATTTACGACACCCTCTGCTTGGAAATCTGAATTATTTGTCTCAGGTGATTTTTAAATTTTGCGAGAAATATTATTTTTCATTTGGACCCTTAGTGTGATTTAGGGTATACCGAGTTAACCAATTATAGGGGTACTACAGCCATGTCATTGCGGCACCAGTGACATGACACTTCCGTGACAGTGTGATTGGTCACGGCGTATCCTTCTGTTAGCTCTTGGGAGGAGCTTTTGCGCATTTGATATTTGTTTCAGGATACGTGCGTGCACCCAGAGTTTGATTTGTGATTTGATTTATGGTGACGTTGTATATGCCGTACACGTTATCCATTTTGTTGCACGTATTAGGTACCCTATGATGTGTGTATTTGTATCTGTTCTGATCTCGGTATGAAATATCTTAACCCCTCGTTGTTTCAGCCTTATTTTTTTTTTAATTGTTGTTTTATTATAATTTGCAGATTATTTATTTCTGATCTCTTGATTTATAAACTGTAATCCGTACTGGGCGTTTGGCTCATGCCATATTCTTTTTTTGGCAGATGCTTAGGGGGATCTGGGATTGTGTGATGGAGAGCTCCCCTTTATTTCGTTCTTAGGATTTCAAACTTCTATCATTATTTAGACTTAATTTCTTATTAGAGATTTCAGCATTTATATTATTGGTTTAGACATTTTGGAGATTTAATATTATTTTAGAGATTTTAGACTGTTAAATTATTGTTAGAAATATATTAGTACTCTGTTTGCAGGTTTTTGGATTTTTAGTAATATCTTCCTTCTATTTTAAGAAGGGGGTGTTACAATATTTTAGATGAGGTTAGCATCTAAAATATTTTTCAAACATTTTTCTCAGCAACAGACATTATTTTTCAAACAGCATTTCCACTAAGACTGTAACTTCAGGCCATTGGACCATCTTCTCTACATTTTGTGCAGTCCCAGTACTCCTGAGAGAGACTGAGAGACCTCTCCTTTCAGTAATATAATGTCTTCTTTCATCAAGAAAACATTGCAGATGGAATAGCCTAGTGGCAATGGTTTATCCTTGTGTTCTTAATTATTTAGGATTCAATTGCTTCTCTAACGTAACCAACACAAGATCATCAGAAAACCTGAATTTTAGACTATGTTTGAAACATGTGTCCACAAGTAAAACATTTAGTATTATCTAAAAATTCATCATGGTTGCCCCCCGTCCTTTCTTTCTCTCGGTCTTTTTGCTTCAGAAATAATTTTATTCCCTCAATTGAATTAAAACTTTAAAGTATGATCTGTTTCTCCCTCTAGAAACACTTCTGTATAGATCTCCCTCGGCCCCGAGTGAAAGTTGATCAAACATTACCAAGACACCACCAAGAAAGGCTTAGCAACACATTAGGGTAACCGCGGAAATTTAGCAAAATCTGGGCGCCTACGTTCCATATATGCAGTCTTCCCCTCGTTACCTTCTTCAGTTCCATAAAAGATGAGGGTAGCATTTCCTCCGAGTTCCTGCTTAGATGATAAAGATAGGCTGAGTATTGGATTCATATGCCAAATAACAATGGCAACATTGTTGCTATGAGCTAGAATTTACCTGGAGTCCAGCATGTCCATCATCAACTGCGTTAAGAGATGACTTGAGCACCCTAATTGCAGTTGGGCTGTTTCTTAGGATCTCTCTACACCATTTCACCGTCTCTTGTTCCAACTTCTCAAGCTAGACAAAATTTTCAAACATGCCAATATCAGAGTGTCCAAGTGAGTCAATGACAAATTGATCTAAGAGGTGTCATCAAATTTACTATCAATTAGATTCTAATATAGCCATTGAACTATACAGATCCTTACCGGGACAACTGTGTTTACAAGTCCCATCTTTTCTGCCTCAGAAGCAGTATAGAACCTTGACAGAAACCACATTTCCCGTGCCTTTTTAGGTCCAACCTGTCGAAGCATATATGATCTCCTTAAAGAGATTCTTCTTGATTTCTCAAGTTACATAGTAAACTAGATTTACAACTCTTCTTCAAACACGAAAAATGCAATTTGCACCGGAACAAAGTAACGAACATACATAACAATTAGCCTTTTCTACAAACGAACACCAAATCTTGTCTGTGTTAAATGTATGCTTGATTTTAATTACTTGGTACGTACCAAACGAGACATTATTGAAGATCCGTAACCAGCATCAAAGCTTCCAACCTGCAGTGCCCATGACGAAAGTATTATAGAAGCTAGCATAAAGTTTTCAAGGAATTATATTCCTCTTGTGTTAACCAATAGAACATAAGCAATTATTGATAGCAAAACTGTTGCAAACTTCTACTACATACAGTCACACATAAAATGAAGGACAGAACAGAGAGAGGTCGATTAGAGGGAGAGGAGGGAGGGGGGAAGCACCTTCGGACCCGTTTGACCAAAAACAGCATTATCAGCTGCAATTGTTAGATCACAGACCATATGTAGCACATGTCCTCCGCCAACTGCATAACCTGCAACCTATTTCCAAGAGTAAGATATTTTGGTAACAATATAGTCAAGAAATGTAAACAGAAAAATTGTGAGCAAGGATGCTACCATTGCAATCACTGGTTTTGGAAGTCGCCGAATTTGCACCTTTGCATAGAAAGAAAATGGGTAATTAAGCAAAAACAAAAAGAAGAGTAAAAGAAAGACAAAGTCCTAATTATAAAAACTTAACTTCCTATCAAATTCTAATTGATACATCTCACATTAAGTGGTCAATGGAGAAAACATAAAGAAGAATTGTTTATAAGGGCAACTAAGCTAAATACATTCAGTAAAGTACCTGTAAATCTAAAACATTCAATCGACCAAAATTTTCATAATCAGCATAACCATCTTTACTTCTCAATGCTTGATCGCCACCACTGCAGAATGCTTTTGACCCCTGTAACAACATAAAACTCTCAATATGTATTCATAACTTAGTGGATGCATAAGAAACCACCACTTCAGTACATTTGAAGAGAAATGGAAATCACCTTTCAATATAAAGATGGAACCACATACATTAATTTTAACATACATAGCAGGGATTGTTGCAAGTTTGAATCTTAATAGTTACTTTAGCGGGAGTTGAGAATTTGTATAACTGACATTTTTACTTTTTATCTATGTCGTTGCTGTAATCTTTCTTTTAGCAGTTAGCACTTGGCACCATTAAACTCCTGATACCGGTGGTAGTGCGCAAAACAGTTCCAAGGCATGTTGATTAAATTTGAGGAATCCAAGGGTGATGAAAGTATGCATACTGTATAACTACTAAACAGAAGAAATAACCTTTCCAGTAAGAATGATCACTCCCACTGAATTATCATCCCTTGCATCATTAAATGCACGAATAAGTTCCTTGATTGTTTTTGGTCGAAATGCATTTCTTCTTTCTGGCCTGTTAATTGTGATCTACAATTTAAAAAGAAGTAAAACTATCAAATTGTAGCACAGTAGCATATCATTTGCAGCTATGCGCTTGCTAAATTAATAAATTATTAAAAATAGTAACATACACTAGAAGCAAATTTTGTTGACAATTAAATAAAATCAAAAGGTGTCGACTTTTGAGAATAGAGATGCAATGTTTTACGAAAATGAATATCATCAAAATTATTACAAGTACTTGGCTAGTACCTCAAAATTACAAGTTTCAAGCATGGGAAAAGCCTTATGTTGTGTTTGGTTAATGTGAATGAAATTGAAAGGGAATTGAATGAGATTTGAACTACATTAGGGGTAAATGTTTAAAATTTTCATTCCTTCCATATTCATTAGAACTTGAGCCATAGTTCAAGCCTCCAAATTTGGGAAGGAATGATCCATTCTCCTCCATACTTATTTTTTTGTCAAATCTCATGAAAATTTTGTCCTCCCTCATTATATTTTAAATCTTCCCTCCTACCTCCATTGTCTTCCTTTATTTTTCACTCATTCCATCCCATTCATTCCATTCTCCCCAACGAAACATAACATAGTTTTGTAGCGATCTTACATTCAACTTACTAATCAATAACTATACACTTTTTCTGTAACTATCAATTAAATAAATAATTATATTTATTAAATTGAAGCACGGTCTCTCTTTTTTCTCGCTTAAGTAGTAGTTATCCCTGGGATTGTACTCCAATGGATACATGACTAGTGTTGAGTTCATTTAATTCTACAAGTAGAAACTAATACCAGGTGTTGAGTTCATTTAATTCTACAAGTAGAAACTAATACCAGGTGTTGAGTTCATTTAATCAAAACACGGAACCTATGATCAAATCATCGGTAGCCAATTCGCTGGCCTTAGTAAATGAGTCTATGACATTGGCATAATCAAATAAAATTGTAAATTGCAATAGCTTCAGAATTAATAAATGGAGCTTAAATCAGTAAACAAGTGACCTTAGCAATGCCTTCATCAGTAGCTTTCTCGTAAACAATATCAGTATACTCTATTCCCAGCTCATCAGAAGCAAGTTTCCAGACAGGTTGAAGCGTAGAGACATCTCCATGAATACGATGGTAGCTATCATTGATGGAGTTAGCACTGCTGCAATTATGAAAAGAAATGGAAGGTGGCGCAACGGGAACAAGGTGGCTAGAAACAGAGCACAATCTCCTTGTGGCAGTGCACAAGTCTTTTTCTGTAAAATTGTTAGCCATTTTGGGTTCTTTTTTTACTAGCGGAGGCCTGTACCGTTGTATTTTTAGCTTTGTTGCCAAAAGGCTAATCTTTCATACTACTTCTCTTGTGTCAACTTTGATTGGATAAGATAAGGCCACTCATCATGTTATTTGATATTGCTATTGGTTTTTGTCTGTGTTCCCCGTGCCCAATTGGAATTTATCTGTGTATATCCCATTTGTTTACGTCAATATTCCTTTCAATTATTTATATTTTATATTAATCATTTTCCTCAGTTTGGTATTTTTTCTTTTAATAAAATTATTTTTGAAAGAGTAGAATTTTTCTTTGGATTATTAGTTATGTAGACATGTAATAATTTTTAAGTTTTATTAATTTTTTTAAGATTGTTATAATATGTTAATTTAATCTTATTAAAATTATAAAGTCTTCGCAGCTCTCCTCAACTGCATAATGCTATTAAATTTTTATAGAGATAAATGCACTTTGCACCCTCAAACAAAGTTTAAAAAATAATTTTGTACCCCTCAACTTTAGCAAATACAACTTGCACCCCTCAACTTCAACTCACTAATTCAGTATGCAACTTTTGCAGATTATAATTAAAATAATAAGGCGTAAAAAGGGAATTTTATTTTAAAATGTAAATAAATTTTAGTTGGAATTTCAAAAATAAGTTAAATTATTTATAAAAATGATTTCTTGTATATTAAATATTAATATTGATCAGAATATTTTCATTAAATGCACTTTAAAATCATAACCACGTCAAAGACTTTAAAATGAAATAATTACATTAAATTAAATATATATAAAATATATTAAAAAAAATATTTTGAATTTAATTTTGGTAGAATTATATAATTTTTGGCATTAATAATATTACTAAAATTCAAAACTCAACTATATAATATTATTCAAAAAATTTAAAGATATTATTTTATAGTTATAATAATAAATTCAATTTTTAATATAATCTGAAAAATAAAAAAATTAGTTTAGTTGATATTTTACTGAAATTTTCATTTTACCCCTTTTTTAATAATAACCGTCTAAGGGGTGCTTTCTGAATTAACAGGTTAAAGTTGAGCGGTGTAAACTGAGTTTCCAATACTATTGATACACATTTGTTTTTGAAACAAAATAAAAGGGGACAAAGTGCAATTTTCTCATTTTTATAAACACCAACTTTTCAACAACTTTCTGCTCTCTGTTTAGTCTATGTATTCTACAAATTCATTGTTTAATTACCTTTTTTTTCTGAAATGGAGACCCATTCCTGAGTGATCCGTAGAATATCAAACTTTTACGAGATAATTTCTAGTTTAACTAATTTCTGTTTTTTTCTTTTAGATTTTATATAAAGTTCATCACTATGCATGTACCAATTTTTCTTTTAGATTTTGTATTTACATGTAAAGTTATAACCATGTTGAAATTTTTAACATTTGGTTTCAAATTATCGAAATGACACAAATTATAGTGTTGTATTGCATTGCTTGCTTTAATAAAACATTTATGTTACACTAGTTTTAAAATAAATAGTTGCTATATATACTGAACTAAGAAATTTATGTTTTATGCTAGTTTTCTGAAAATGTGATGAACGAAATTTAATGGAAATGGAGATTATGTTAAAATCGTGATTCAGTTGGTATGAAGCAATGTGAGCAAATGGATTTGGTAAAACATTAAATGGCTCACATCTTGTCTCTGCAGTCTGCACCAGAAAGAAGGGTTTTCCCCATTGTTTTGTAATGTTCAGCTGCAATCTCCTCTTATTAATCAATTGTCAAAATTTGATTGTTCTTCATATAGTATTGGACTTAACATGAACTATGTTGACACTTCAGTCTATGAGATATGTACGTGTCTTGCTAATGTATTCGGGGTCAGGAATCAGCACCAACCACACAATTACATTATTACATATACCTTAAGGTAGCCTCAGCACAGATCATGATCAGCCTGAATCCGATTTTTTAATGGCTTCCCAGCCTCCAGACAATCTATTGGAGGGACAGTTGCAGAGTACAACTCTCCAAATGTGCGCCAGCAGAATGGATCATACATGTGGTAGTTTTCTTGCAGTGGTTTCAGTTGAATGGCATTCAAGGTAACTTCCGTGCATGGAAGGCTGTCACTACAGGCAAAGTGCACAGGCTTTACTGTGTATGTTCCTCTGATCCTTTCGTAGGTGATCCCCGATAGAGCCACAGCACTTGTTTGGTTCTTACAACTGCTTTTGTCACAATAAAATTGGTCGATTATGATTGGAAATTGGACTTGAGAAACTTGAATGTTCGAGAATAATACCCCTTGCACAGAACCCGAGCCACCCTGCAAAAATTAACATTTGAAACTAAGTAAGAACTTGTGAACTTGCACGCTAGGTAAGAATGTAAAAATTTCCCGTTAGGGAGATTTGCGGGAATAGGATAAAAAGGTTTGAGCTGAGAATTATGATTATGTGTCATATTAGACGATTGATAAATGATGAAGGGATTCTGTTCCCAATTTCTGAGGGTCTAGCTGGTTCTTGCTTCAGATATTAAAGTAGAAACCTAATTTTTTGATATAGGATAATTAGCTGGATAATCCAATCAACATATGGAGAGCTGTTTGCTAAAATATATATTAGTTTCAGGCAGATAAATAGCAAATACCTGCCAGGTCTTTATCCTAACACCATTCATTGTGTTATGCATACTAATGTCTCGAACTGTAACATTTGAGACACAGGCTTTTGTATTATCTCTTCCTAGCCCGCCAATGCTAATTCCATGTCCTGGTCCACAGTTGACATTATGCACATATACATTTGAGCATCCAGTCTGTATTGAAATGCAGTCATCTCCTGCAGATGGCATTAAATTTGAGAACATATTTATTGTAGAATTACAAAGGTGCTGTCTTGTCTGTTTCTACAGCTTTACTGGCCGCTGAAGAATCAAAGAACAAAATAAATACAATGGAAGAGGAAGCATTAATTCTTGATCATGAAGAAGATAAAGGATGAAAATTAATCTCTACACTCTTTCGGGTTCAGTCAAACTATAAAAATGACTCTGCCAGTTTGTGAGTCTTATATAATGTTGTGGTGGATAGATAATACGCAAGACATGATTTTGTGGTATGTCAGATTAGTGAGAGGACTTGGTAAATTTCGCAAGGTTGATTAGCATGATGGATTTCATACTCAGTAATAAATTAAGAGGAGAATACTGGGACTACTAATGACTCAACCTTAAACCTTGACCATGAAACTACGAGCTTTAGGTTCTAAAGTCATGGTTACAATGATTTCCAACATCGCGAAAGTACACACACAGAGAACTGAAGATGTTTAGTACTACCGCAGGCAAGGTTGGCAGCACGGATCAGCACATCTCTTGAATTTTGTAAGTGAATTCCATCTGTATTAGGACTATCACCCGGAGATGAGACAGTTATATTATATACTGAAACTCCCAAACAATTATCAAACTTGAGGTGACATTGTGGACTGTTCTGAATTGTTATGCCCGTGACCGTCACATTAAAACTTCCATAAAACCTCAGTGCCTGCATAGCAACATTAGTTGTTAATTTTCATGATTTGTGATCAAGGAACAAGCTAGAAACTTGTATTGCTTTTCGATTGGTTCTTACAGTTGGCTTGATGCTTGGCATCTTTCCACCAAGTGAGCTGCTTATCTGCAACAAAACGTTGTTGGAGAAAAATAAACAACACTAAGTTTTAAAAAACTAAATGAAGATGGAAACAAGAGGAAAGAAACAATTACAGGAACTGGTAGAGATTTCTCCACTGTGATGTTTAATGGTACAATCAGGCTTAATTCATCATCTAAAGGATCATCTAATGAGGAGTCTTGCCACCAAATAGAGCCTCTTCCATCAATGACGCCTGTACCCTGAATTGTGATCCCTACAAGTTTTGAAAATCCAAGCCATTGAAAGAGACCTGAACCAAAAGCTTTGAAATTTGTCGGAGCAATTATTGTACCATCAAGCTGTGAAAAGATGGTCATCGTTTAGCATAAGAAGATTCTGATGCATGATGAAATGGTTACCGAAGCTAGAACATATTAGACAAGCCCGATTTTTTGATGTAATGACAGATTGAAACTTATGGTCCAACTGATCTGTTACATGATTCAATTGTACGTTTTTCGGTCAAAAAATCGAAGGAATGAAAATTGAGAAGTACCTGAAAAACGATGTCATGTCGACAATAAGGACCAGAGAACGAAACAGGCCCTACAACAAACACATATGCTGATGGGACGACTATGGTGGACGCCTCAACTTTGCAAGCGGCTGCCCATGCAGCTTGAAATGCCTGTGTTGCAAAATAAGAGACATTTTTTCCAAATCAGTAATCTAACTTCATTTGCTTCCATTCCTCTACATGTCTATGTTGGTCAATATATTTAATCTTGGCAGTTCTCACAATAAACATATACGGAGTATATTATTTTGTTAGAACCTTAGACAAACTCACGCAACAAGAGTCACTTGGATGGTCCCCTATTGATCTTGCAACTTTCCACTTAATCGGTGTCATTTTCTCTGTTTTGATTTTTCACATTCTCTAGCGTTAATACACCTTGGATCAGTTGACTCTGTATTTCTGAAAATTTTGTTTCCTTCTTTACTGGAAGGAATATATCATGTAACCTGTCATTACTAACAGTTGCATACTGTCTGTAGACTACAAGAAATTTGAGCATTTCTTTCTTATATTACTTGCGGGATGATGAATGATCGATGTTTGCTCACATGGAGTGCTAACTAAATGTGAGTGAGTTTGTTTTTTTAACAGTTTATACTCTATCACACTTGACAGGACATAGTGAAAGCTCAAGACTGCATTTAGGCCTCTTATTTGTCTGGCTATAACATATTATAACAAATTCTACGTTTTGTGCATGATCATATCAAGAATTTCAATCAATGTGATAAAATTAGAGTATGTAAAACAAATGTTACCCGTGTATCATCAGTTTTTCCATCCCCTTTGGCACCAAAATCTAATACATGAAATGTAGCAGCTGAAACATAGACACGGTCTTTCTTAGGCGGGGTTGGTGAAGAAGGATCTTTTGGTTTAGTTGCTGGAGGTGCTGGTGTTGGTGCTGTTGGAGACGGTGTCTTCGGTTTAGACTTGCTGCCATTGCTGTGATGATGACTACTACCATGATTTTTTCCATTCTTCTTGGACAAAGAGGTTGTGAAACTTCTGCTATGTCTCCGGTGCTTGCCTCTTCTAGCATCGCATGTTTGAAATGTGGACGAACAAGCTAGTAAGAGAACGAGAAGTATAAATGGAAGCCTTCTGCAACCAAAAGAACCCATTTTCAGATAGGCAACAGAGCAGCTTGTTTGGTGTTTATATAGGAAGAATACTCCAAAGCCCTGTGGGCTGTGCAGCATGAGTAGAAATAGTTTATTATTACTAGGTTTTAATCTTATATATATTCTACCTTCTTATTTTATTACGAGCTACTCCCTCTGTCCCAAAATGTTGTTCCTATCCAGATGCCCAAGGCCTATATGTTGTATACGGTTCATGCAAGTCTGTACGTGAAACCGAAAACATCACGCATTTACTGAATTGCAAGCATATTTTAGCCTCTCCTGTATGTCAATGCCAGTCATGATTTTTGTGCATTTAAATTATACGTATCTGTTATGCAACTACTAGTTGTTATGTATCGATGGCAGTTGATGTAAAAGCCAAAAAAGGACAGGTGAGTGGGTCTGTAATTTGTGAATAGATGGCATGGCATAGCTCTTGTATGATCACATGCATCATTCACGGGTTAGACTTCAGTATTTTTTTGTTTTCTCAAACCACCAACACTAGCTACAACCCCCCTTATTCTGGCTCCTAAACATTGGCCTATCTCTCTGTTAGAGGAGACATGGACCATCTAAACACGGTGATCGCTTAATCCGTTATTCTTCAAGCATTTCTTAAACTTCTCCGAGGACCATTATCGTGCCATTCATGCGTTTGGGATTTTACTCCACATGGTTTGGTTTGGTTTAAGGATTTACCTTGGTAATAATTGTTTAAATAGTAATGTATGATAGAGTATATGTACACAATATATGAAGAGTGTGACAGATTATGTTAGATTGGGGCAAGTATTTCAATTATTAAAAGAGCTCTATCATGCGCCCATGGTTTTGGCTTTTAAATGTTTCTTTTTCTTTTAGTTGGTACTACCTGAACGCTACTAAAAATTTACACCTGCCACAATTGTACAACAAATAGTGTGATTTGCAGATCAATATATCTATGTCAATTGTCAACCAGTAATAATTTGGTTTACAAAAACAATAACAGTAGCAGCAGCTTCTATTGGATCACATGTTTAAACTGACGAATGAGTAAAATTGACATAATATTAGCAGCATCCAACTGCTTTCAAGAAAGAACCGGTATTTTAAAGACACTTCACTATCACGTCAAACTATGTTTAGCTACGTAACATTAACTTCTGGAGAAAAAAAAAATCATTTACTTGTTCTGAGGAAGAGAATTAGAATTGAGCTCTTGTTTTGTTTATCCTAAAAACAGAAAAATCATAAAAACAGGACTACCTGAATAGCGATCTCTGAGATCAACCACACGCGATCTTAATTTAGATGACCTGAAAAATTTAGAAGTAGAGGCACTGAGAACTATGCAACAACTGGTTTATAGAAAAAGAAGATAATACTGGACACTGAAAGTTCTTTAGAGAAAAAGAGGTTACATGTACACGTACACGTGCACATGCACACATCCAGTTTACTGGGGACTCATAATTGACACAGTACTTTTCTCGCAATTTGTCCTTGTAAATATCAGTATGCTCAGGCACTGATTTTGCAGATTACTGGTATAATACTTGTCACAATTCAAGCTCCGTGCCAAACAACTATGATAATCTGAAAAATTAAATATATCAGAACAAGGATACATACTTGTAATATTAACATTATTATTCCGATGATCTCAGGTATTTACCTCTCCATCTGATCGCAAATTATAATGGGGCAAATGCTGCTTGGTCCCATACAAATTAAGTACTAAGTAGCCACTGCACACTGCGTGTTAAATTATATAGCTATATGGCATTAGAAGTGTCCCTGTGAAAGCAATTATTGAATACCATACAGACATTTGGAACCAGGGGGGTTGATTAATACAGAATATAAGCCGTCTTTTTGTGAGACACACTCGTGAGCCTCTTCTTCTACTCTTGTCGTGAACATTATACCATATATATGTATGATTAGAGTATGATTAGATTATTAAGTTGTTGGTTCTTCGTCCATAATCATGTGTGGCTTGACAGCATTCTTTTCTTCCCCGTCTATCATTAGTTGTGGCCTCAAAACTTTTAATATTCTTCAAGGTCAAGCAAGCTTCCAAGCTTGTTTATAATAAAGAACATTAATGTGTGTAATGTCTATTATTCTTGCTAATTTTAAATGTTTGTGGCTCTGTTTTTGAGCATGTGAAGTTTTGAGGGGTCCTGTTTCAGTAATAATGTGTATGATCTTCATTAATAATAGCCTAAAAACAAGAATGAGCTTACAGGGTTCACGGATATAAGTCTATTTCCTTTGTTGAGGCCCCAGGGTCCTGAGTGATTGGCAACATTATCATTCTTGGACAGGCAAGATCTAGGAATGAGAAAAGCTCCTCTCCCTCTTGTACTTGTACATTCCTACATGGCTTTTGCTCAATAATTCACACTACTGTCATTGTCATTAATTCCACCACATTGATCATCCTCACTAATCAAGACATAAGCATGAAAATGTAAAAAGTTATATACTCGAAGGTTGCTTTCCTCTTCATACTTTACCTTTCGTATACGTCTTGCATTGATAAGTGATAATCCCAATTCGCCCTGGGGTCCTCTCCTCGCTTGGCCCGGACTCAAGCTCCGTTTTGACGGAAATGGCGGCGGCGTGTGGTGTAGCTATAGGGTGGGAATCTACAAAATAGAACCGGAGGGGGTGGCGTCCCCGTGGCACCTCCGGTGTGAGAATGAGAAAGGGCTTTGAAGGTGAAAAGGGGCAAAACGGGAATTATGCAAGTGTTTTTATGGTGTGTACGTGTGTGTATATGTAAATATATGTAAGAGAGAGTGTAACCTGTAACCTGTAACCTTCCTTTTGTCCTGCCTTTTATAGGCCTCTCACTCGGGTTTAGGGGTTTGTACCTTTTAATCTGGACCGTAGGTGTGCCTTTTGGACTGTAGGGCATTTGGACGTCTGGGATGCGTCAGAGTACTATCGAATCCGGACCGTAGGAATGTTCTGGATCCGGGGTACCTAGACGGTGGTGATGTTGCCACGCATCCTGGACTCTTCAAGGTTAAAGCTGAGTACTTCCTGGGCTCTTCTTATTGGGCTATGGGCCTCTGTTATGGGCCTGTATTAATATAGGCTATCATTTGCCCCCACTCCCTTATGCGAGTTTACCCGGATGGGGGAGTAGAGTAGTTATTGCACCGCCTTGGAAAATTTTTGGGGGTTTATTTGATTTGTTGCCCCTAACCCCGGGGTCAAATGAGAATGAGACTCCGGGGTTGACTTGGCTAGTCGTTTGATTTTTAGTTCAAGGTGGGATTCCTTGAAGTACTTAGAAAAATTTTGGGGGTTTATTTGATTTGTTACCCCCTAACCCCGGGGTCAAATGGGAATGAGACCCCGGGGCTGACTTAGTTAGTCATTTGATTTTAGTTCAAGGTGGGATTACTTGAAGTACTTAGAAAAATTTTGGGGGTTTATTTGATTTGTTGCCCTCTAACCCCGGGGTCAAATGGGAATGAGACCCCGGGGCTGACTTGGTTAGTCATTTGATTTTAGTTCAAGGTGGGATTTGTTGCCCCTAATGTAATACCCCAACTTTTCAGAAAATAATTATACTTAAATATTCAGCTAAACTCCAAATTTAATCCATAATAAGAATAAGTTTCTAGTTTTTCATAAAATTCTAGAATTCGAGACAAAAATAAAATCATCTAGGCTAAAAATAAAGCAAATCCTAGGAGACGCAACTCCAATATAAACATAATCACTAAAATATTATTCCAAAGCATCCACCTTTAAGATGTCCTAAAAGCTAAGCACCTGAAAATTTGCAAGTAATGAGCCAAGAGCCCAGCAAAAAAACAATTCTACACTAGTGGATCAAGTATCATAATTTTATAAAACAAAAATCATTTTTCGAAATCCATATGACATAAGATATAAAATTCCACAGCTCGCTAAGGCCACAAATATCTGGTGACACAGTATCAAAAGTTCATAATTTCTGTCAATAATGCGCCCCTTACTAAGGTATCATAGAGTGTGCGCTCCCGAAGGCATCATAAGTAGCACTCCCTAGTAAGGTATCAAAGGCTAGTTCCGGAACTATACGCAATTACTAACTGGTTCATAAGTCAGAGCTCACTGGGAATTCTTATTTCTAAAACAGGGTACCTGATCCATAAATTTTAAAACAAACGTTGTACAAAAGTATTTAAAAGATTTCAAAATAAAATAAAGTGTGAAAAGTTAACTTACCTTAATAGAAATATCTCCCAAATTATGTTGCCAAAATGAACCTAGACATACACACATATATACTTAATTAAATAATCATAATGTTAACTTGTGTATGCCACTAAGCTAACAAAACTTTAACTTTATAAAACTTAACCCAAAATAACAATTAAATGTCACTACAAGTAACAAAATAAATTCATATTAACATATAAATACGACCATTCTCATATAATAGTTTAAAATAGTATACCGACCAATAAAAATACTCAACACTTAAATACATTATATATAATAATAATAAATCAAGTCTATGTAAAATATTTAAATTCAGAATAAAATGGATGTACGTTTAATATTTACCATCTATATAATCCTTAAAATAAAATAACAAAGATAAATAAAATAGGTAACATATGCTTAGGATTATGCAAGTGGACAAAATATAAATATTGGTGTATAAAATTTTCATAACCTTACGTGTTAAAATATCATTATACAAAATAAGTATAACCAATTTAATAAATGAGCATATATTTAATTGATGCACTAATCTAAATGCATATCTAAATCAAACATATATTTAACATATAACATATGAATTATTATGCATGCGCAAAACACTTAATTATAAACATAAATTCATGCATTAAATATTTACAAAAAAATGGTGATTGTTAACTAAATCATTTAATAATCAACATCAAACTAAATAATTAAATTAAGTAAACTATAGTGTTATACACATAACCGTGAAACTAAATAATAAAATAAACTAATAACAAGTGAATTAGAGTAGTCATACATAAGTTCACAAAAATGTAATTTAATTATATATATATATAGAAGTATGCATTAAACATGTAAAACACACAAGTGAAAACATGGGAAATAGAACGTACCCGAAAAGAGAAGATGTTATACAGAGATAAATGATATGCTAACACGTACTAATATATATACACAACATAACTACACCCATTTTTAAATTCTAGTCATAGAATAATATATATCACATTAAAATTATGCACATATAAACTAAAACAGTTTTTTTTATATTTAACCTTACTTAAATATTTTGGATAATTAGAAATGTTTATTTTTAATATAAAAATACACGTCTTAATATTTTATAACTAATCTATATAATAAAATATTATTTTCTTATATAACCAAATAATTAAAAATGCGAAAAATGTATATATATTTATAATTACAAAAATCATGGTTATTACATTCTACCCTCCTTAAAAAAATTTGGTCCCCAAATTTAAACATACCAAAAATATTTAATGATACCAAAAATATTTCTGCATCGAGAAAGTCACAAAACATTTAACCAAAAAAAAAATTGAAGTAGTTTGTTTTGGAAACACAAATAACTAAACTCATAACTCACATGTCAAGCCTAAAAGGGCAGTCTACAGAAAGCTAACCCGGGCTCTGAATACCAACTGTAATACCCCAACTTTTCAGAAAATAATTATACTTAAATATTCAGCTAAACTCCAAATTTAATCCATAATAAGAATAAGTTTCTAGTTTTTCATAAAATTCTAGAATTCGAGACAGAAATAAAATCATCTAGGCTAAAAATAAAGCAAATCCTAGGAGACGCAACTCCAATATAAACATAATCACTAAAATATTATTTTCTTATATAATCAAATAATTAAAAATGCGAAAAATGTATATATATTTATAATTACAAAAATCATGGTTATTACACCTAACCCCAGGGTCAAACGGGAATGAGACTTCGGGGTTGACTTGGCTAGTAATTTGATTGTAGTTCAAGGTGGGATTCCTTGAAATACTTAAAAAAATTTGTGGTTTTTTGATTTGTTGCCCCTGACCCCGGGGTCAAATGGGAATGAGACTCCGGGGTTGACTTGGCTAGTCGATTTTAAATTTGAATTTTGGGCAAGGTTTGGTGGATAAGCACAATCCTGGCATTTGATTTGACCGGACTCTTAAAAAGCTGACGCTGCAAATTCGGGGTGTCAGACGACTGTTAGGATTCCAGCCGGGGCCAAAGATACATGGGCTGTGTTTTTGCAGACCCCGGGTCTTCTCCTCGCTTGGCCCGGACTCAAGCTCCGTTTTGGCGGAAATGGCGGCGGCGTGTGGTGTAGCTGTATGGTGGAAACCTACAAAACAGAACTGGAAGGGGGTAGCGTCCCCGCGGCACCTCCGGTGTGAGAATGAGAAAGGGTTTTGAAGGAGAAAAGGGGTAAAACGGGAATTATGCAAGTGTTTTTATGGTGTGTACGTGTGTGTGTATGTAAATATATGTAAGAGAGAGTGTAACCTGTAACCTTCCTTTTGTCATGCCTTTTATAGGCCTCTCACTAGGGTTTAGGGGTTTGTACCTTTTAATCTGGACCGTAGGTGTGTCTTTTGGACTGTAGGGCATGTGGACGCCTGGGATGCGTCAGAGTACTATCGAATCCGGACCGTAGTAATGTTCTGGATCCGGGGTACCTGGACGGTGGTGATATTGCCACGCGTCCTGGGCTCTTCAAGGTTAAAGCTGAGTACTTTCTGGGCTCTTCTTATTGGGCCCTGGACCTCTGTTATTGAGCCTGTATTAATATAGGCTATCAATAAGATTGCCAAATTTTCACAATTTTTAATACCGCGCCAACCTTATTTCCAGAAAATATGATATATTGGATAAAAATTCCACAAAATATTATGTTCTTGAGCTGATCTGGGCTCACCCTCTTACCATGCAGAAGAATGACTTTATCCATATATGTCTGGTATATTTGGATTTATAATTGTCATGTAACTGGAGCAGCCCCTTTTTAGTATAATAAACACTCACTTTAAATAGTGATTAATATGGTAGTTGCAGTCAATTAACCAAATGAAATGACTTGAACAACCTAATTAACTCAATAATGCTTATGGTTGCTGTAATATTGTGGTGTATTATGGTAGCTAAGATTGTTGGGTGCAGTCAGATTAATTAGTATAAACAGTTAACAATTGTTAATTCCAAATAAATAAAGAAGCCTTCAATATACTGTCAGGTGTGTACCTAGAAGATACATATAGCAGTAGTTGATCAATCCTTAATTTCATGCAGACCAACAGACAGGAACCTTACTTCTTTAAAAGCAAAGAAATTGATAAATAGAAGTCTCATTAGAACATAAAATTAAATAAGCTTTTTGCTCTGAGTTGATGAAACTGTGTTATTCTAAACTTGCAAGCAACTTGGAATGGAAATTATGTGTTTTAAATTTAAAGAACTAGAGACTTCTACAGAAAGAGAACTTTAGTATAAAAACTCAAGTTTTTATTCAAAACCATATTGCATATAATCTCATTAAAACTATATTGCTTCAAGTTAATTATATGTTACATAACCACAATTTCCTCAATGTGATTAACAAAATCATATGTATAAGTGTATGGCATCTATGAAAACTTAAGCTATTACACAATCACTTTTAAGGTATGCGAGGGCCTTGAAACCATGTCAAAGTTCAGTATGTGTGAGTGGCTCTATACTATGCTTGCCAAACTCAGTCTCTTGATCACATGTGATTATCGAGTCTTTGTCAGATGAAGAGAGGCATTCAGCCGAAGGCAGTACGTATCCGTAGCGAAAACCTGTCACAGCATGGCAGTAAGTTTCTGCAGTGCCATCCCTCCTCTCTAAGTTGATGTTGTTCAGGACAATGTGGCTGCATGGAACTCCATCGCTGCATGCAAAATTCATGGCCTTTGCGCTCTTCGAAGTTCCACTTATGTTTCGGTACATGATTTGGCTTATTTCAATAGCTGATGTCTTTGAAAATAGAAAATAAAGAAGGCGATTCAAATTAGTGAAATGGTTTATGATAATGAAGGTTATGCGTTGTTGCAAATTCATAAATCTTCGCTTTCCAAGTTGATGTGAAGTGGAAAGCTTTTATACATTCAGGATTGAAGGCTTATATATCCAATGACTATATACCTGGTTTTGATCACAAGATTTGGGAGAATCACAGTAGAATTGGTCAATTATGATGGGGTTGGCCACATCCTCCATTCTTACATTTTGGTAGCGTATTGACCGAACATAACCTGATCCGCTCTGCACCAGATAATTAAGCAAGATAAATAAATATGCATTTCCAGTTCATGTTGGTACAGTATTTAGAGAAGCTTGACATTATCATGTTGTATATTGCTAAAATGGAAAAATACAATGTATCCTGAAAAATGGAGAAAGAATGTAACCAAGCACAATTTGCTGGTGGTTAAATTTCCTTTAGATTCCAGAAAACAGCACGCCTCATTTTTTATCCAATCTTATTTTGTGCAAAGACCGGTTGCATAGAAGAGATATCCCAGCACTTAAAACCAATAAATATCATAATAGAAATATAACCGGTTTTTCTAATCATTGAATTATTGAGATCTGTGGAAAAACTTTAGCACTGACAGAACATAAAAAAGTTGATGCTATTACCTGCCAAGTCTTGATTCTGAGACCATTTGTAGTACCTCGAAGAAATGCATTGTCTACGACTACCTGTGTAACTATGCCTGTCGAGTTGTCCTTCCCAAGGCTTCCTATGCTGCACGGAAGAATCAAAGTGAGCCAGAAAAAACTTGAAGTAATTTCACCTGAACATGCTTACGTGTAATGACTGCTATGTACTGAATAACTCAAATTAATATAACTTTGTATATTAAACAATACCTAATTCCATGACCAGGTCCGCAAGAGATCATCTTCATCTTGACATTTGAGCTACCATTAACAATTGAAATGCAGTCATCACCTACACATCACATATCAGAACTAAAGGTAGTTGGCACATTATCCGAGATATCAGTTATCGAATTAAATCTGCAAATCTGATTGTAACTCCTCTAGATTTTATGAAATTATCGCGGATTACTCTGAGATACTAATCAATCAGATGGTAAATTTAAATTTATTATTCACTGATCAATAAATCATCATATAGCAAGGCTAGCCAGATTGAAGTATTAAGTTCCTTTTTCTTGAATTTTGTATGTCTCTTCCAAATTTACTACTGAAATTTTCGACAATCAATCCTTCTTTAAAATTCGTAAATAAGTACCACAGACTATACATGAATTGTATTAGATAGTAAAAGTGGCGTTATAATAGAACCTGTTCCAATTTTAGTGTTCTGGATAATGACATTTGTTGATCCAGTGATATGAATTCCATCTGTGTTGGGACTGTCCTCTGGTGAACGTACAAGTACATTGTACACACGAACAGCTTCACAACGAGAAATGACAAAGTTCATTTGTTGACTGTTTTGAAAAGTAAGGCCTTTCACCCTAACAGCTGAGCTTGAATCAATAGTGAACGCCTGCAAATAAAACATTTTATAATTTATAATTTTTGTGCCTCACATAACTAACCTCTTACTAATTGCATACTGGCTTAACTTGAAGTGTTTAGATGAAGATTGCAGACACTTACACTTGGTGCTCCTTTGCAAGGCTGCAGAGGATGAAGAAAGATGATTAGACAGGAGCAGGATATGCTAATATAGATTGCTAATTTCAAGTATTTTTTTTAAATCTTACATTCGTCTTGTTCTTTTTGCAGGATTCTGCCCACCATTTGCTGCCCGAGCCATCAATAGTTCCACTACCTTGGAAGAAAACAGCCTTGAGATTTGTGAAATTAATCCAATTTCGTGGACTTTTTGGATCCCAGTTTTTAGGATCATCTGGTGCTACAATTGTTCCGTCAATCTGTGCCACCAGATAATGATATGTTAAGACTCATTATGATTTTTACTTGAGCTCAGCATGCTCTTACAGTGCTGGAAGCAGATGTTAACCTGATTATACAATATACTGGTTCCATATATCCTAAACTCTAATTTCCTCGGCACCACATCGTTTAACAATGTAAGAAACTGAAGAAAGAAGAAATAAGGTATTACAGATTACCTGAATGATCAACTTATCAGCACAAGGCCCTTTGAATCTAGTTGCATTAACAAGGTAGCGACCTCCTTTGGGTACTAAAAGGACAGATCTTGGTGTAGAGCAGACTTGCTTCCATGCATTTACAAAAGCCTGATAGAAAATTAAGAAGAATTAAATGGGAATAACTTTGAAGTAAATGTTGGTAATATAGATCACGGTGTTCCAGTAACTTCCCTGCAAATTTTTCCATAACTCTACAGATGTTATTAAGTGTCTGCATTGTGTATTATTAGCCAGTAGATTAAAACATGAAGAGGGTACTTGCATTATATGGCCGAATAACACAGATGCGTTTCAACCAATTTATATATTTTTAAGGTTATCATGCACCATTCACCTGAGTATCATCAGAAATTCCGTCTCCAACTGCACCAAAGCCATCAACATTCACAAGAACCTTGTTACCATGTTCACTTTTCCAAAACAGAGGATCATCTGCTTCATCACCTTCATCAATATCGAAGTTTTCAAGATTCCAACGAATAGCATTGCCATCAGCTAAACTGTGTTCTGTTCCATGAACCACTATAAGAATACAGAATATAGAAGTGATTATTATTATTTTCTCCATAATCTATGGGTTTTGGCAGTTCTACAAATTGCTTGTTTTACATAAAACTAAAGAATACATAGGGTATTAATATATATGAAATGATTAGTGTAGAAAATTGAGGATATTAAGTGGAGGTCATTAAGTGGATATATGTCTTGACTTGAAAGTACATGAATGTGTAATATACACCTACACTTGAAGTATAAGATTAAATTTTTGGATATCTTTGCTTTACTCTTAAAATACATGTCTAGAGCACTACATTGGGAAGTCAAAAAGTGCTTCCCTGGATTCTGTTCTGTCATTTTCCTCTCAAATAAACTCATCATCCCCTACAATTTCTTTTATAGGATGTCGCACGTGAACAGAATGACAGGCTATACGAGGAGCAGCATATGAGATAATGCCTTGTGAAAAAAGCAATAAGTGAAGATTATGAATTTATAAAAAACTTTGGTTGGCCCCAAACCTGTGAAAGAAGTTCCAAAAACAATCTTGGCCATGCACTGCAGTATGCAACAAGAAATTAGGTTGGCTCTTGGAACATTTCAAATTCATTTTTAAACTTGCATTATGTTCATAATTATGAAGTTTACATGAAATTATGAAAAGCTCAAGGCTAGACTTCTGGATCCTCATATTCAACGTCCGTCATTTATTGATTCACAATCACAATCCTTATGTAATAGTACCTTCATTGTGGCGAATCTTACAACTTCTAAACAGCTACAGCATCAAAGTGTAATCCTTTACTGGTGTTGTTGCAAAAGCTTCACAATCTTGTATTTAGCATCATGCAGTAGAAAACCAAACTTTCCCCATACAGACAGGCCATTCATCACCTGGCATAACAGTTGAGGATTAGTCTGAAACATTTGACTTGTTATAAAAAAAAAAAATTTGCGAGAAAGCTTACATTTGACAATCCCAGGTATGCATATATCGATCTAAAGGTAAATGAAACTCAATTGGATACAAAACCCTATTTTACCAGAAAAAACTGCAGTATCTGCAATCCAACCAAGCTAGGGAAACTGAATAATGCATGATTCAATGCTTTCAAGGTAGCAAAAAGAATAAGATTGATTGACCCTCTGCAAACAATTCAACTAGGACACAAGATCATACCACAACACAGATGTTATCACTGGAATGCAATAATGATAATTCTATTAAAGAGCTCATTCAATCTGCTGTTACCTAAACTTTTAAGACTAGTAGAAAATCTAACTTACTAGCTAGTATTACCTTTGATCCAGAATCAGAGTTAACTAAACCAAAACATTAAGGATATGCAATATTGCAATCAAATTTAAGTTGTACTCACATGACAATGCAATCTTAACTTCATAAACAAATTCGTTGTTAAAGAAAGATTCTCTACAGTCTATGTCCATCCCTTGCATGGATTATCCTTCTTTGACCCCGCCCGCTGGGCTGGTACGTAAATAAACTTTTACCACCAGCCTATCTCTAAATTCTCGCCAACAAGCAGTTGACTGCAAGGGACATCGTAAAATGTAGGCACGTACTACATGAGTTATAACTTACTCCATTGACCCAGCTCCACAGATTGGCACATGTTTTCTGTGGTGATACAAAATAAATCAAAATTCAAACCATCACTAACATAAAACAACTTGAATGGGCTTAACAACATGGAAGTCGTATCTAACAAACCTTAGAAGTGGACTATTTTATTTTATTTTATTTATCACCGGAAAATTGTTTGGTTAGCACTTTCTTGTTAGTTTTAGGAGTCGTTTCCCGTACCCCTTATAATTAATTTCAACAGATAACTAAACAAGCACCTGCTGATTATATGATTACCGGAGCAGCAACGACAAGTGTTTTAAAATATGTCCATAAAGGCACATTTAAGTAATTATACGGAAATCGGCATAGTCAGTAAAAGTGTGAAATCCAATAATCGGTGATTAATCAAAATATTCTAAAAACCGCTATTTGACCTCATTTCTTATTGGCTCGTCCATCTACCAATTCATCGGCTGATTTATCCACTTCATCAGCTGATTTATGGTTTAATCCGCCGATTAGAACACTGGTTATAGGTTATGATTGAATATTTAACCATGAAACATATTTTCAAGACAACAAAAGAAGGGCTTCGAACTATTGCCATTGTAATAAAATTTAGTACAAATTTTGATTTGAGGTTTTTTCAAAAACATCACTGGATTTTACAAATATTGATCGACAACATTGTCCTTTTCAATGTTAATTTGACAAATATCTATATGAACATGTCGTTGGCCATTTAATTTTCTATAAACGATATTCTACAAATAATCTTAATTTACAGACAACATTAAACGCCATAACCTTACAGCACAAGGGTACAGTAGATTACAACTCTAATTTGGAGGGTGAGACCAATGTGCTGAAGCTTATTCAGAGTCACTGAATTGCTTTGCAATTAAATCAATAGGTAAGGACCCCAGTGGAGCTGATGAATCCATCCCATCAAACGAGTCATCGATATCACTTTCATCATCATATTCGCTGTTGTAGCTCTGATAATCGCCATCATCTAAAGAGCTTTCTTCTTCAGGCTCTTCACTTTGGTTGCCGAGGACATCTCCGCTTGGCAAGATTAATGCAGGAAAAGAGTGCACTGTAGCCTGTGATAAGTGCTCGAATTCCTCCACCTTCTCTAAAAGAGCATCGGGACCTAGATCAAGGTCATCCAATACCAGTGCTTGGTTTGACTCAATTGCACGACTCCACAGAGACATCATTTTCGGACTTGACTTTACTCTTCTACAGCCTGATTCTGGATCTGTGTTCGATGAATTTGGAAGGGTAAAAAACAGAAGTGTATAAAAGAAGTAATGTACAAGACTATTAAGCAGTCATGTAAAATTTTATTGAGCCTTTGCCTGATTGATGCAATAAAAGACATACTAGTTCTCTGCACAAAGGAATGAAAGCACTATTTCAGGATTACAAAAGTGCTGCTAGCACATTAAAGTTAACTTCCAAAGAGATTCATTCTCTCAGGCCAATATATCTCATCTGTCAGTTTAATGCATTTCCTCTACCTCTGGAATATATTGCAATCAAGACACATTGTGACTTACAAAATACCAGTTTTTTTGTCTGCCTTCTCTTTGTATAATAAGACCAATCGGCCATTTATCAGAATTATCATGTGAACTAATTTTTGCAAAGATCATATAGAACAAATAGACGAAGCATTTACAAGCTCATTGAAGATGTGACTTTATTAGTAGGAATATAAAGATTTTCTTGCAAACTCCAATCCTTCGTAATTTGTAAACCATAAACTTATGCATACCAGATCTGTTTAGACCATTGGCTGTCATATCACAGACAGGGCTTTGAGATGTAGGAGCCCGTTTGTACATAGATTTCCAATCTTGGCCCCTCCACATCAGTATTTGTTCATCATCAAAAGATAACAATACACAAGGAACCAACTCCTGCCAGTTGTGGAATATGAAGTGAGCAAACAAATGGTAGAACATGGTGACAACTGAGATTGGTCATATGTTACAATTTTATCAGGTAATCAACTGGAATGTGAAAACTGATACCCAGCTTGGGATGACATTAAGGGCTGCGATTTGCACCCAGATTCTATTTTAAGGAACATTTTATATAATTGTATTTGTTATTTGGGGTTGAACCTAACATTCAAAACTTTAGTTTAGTGCACGATCTACTATCAGATGAATTTTAATATTTTTATTAAATATGCTACGAAATATAGGACACATTCTGATTGGTCATAAGTAGGACTGCATTCAAACCTTTAGTTTAGCGCCAATCTTTTTGTAATCACTTGCATGCATGCCCCTGCAGTTAATCTTCACTATTGGACATTCTTCGAAAGCACTCCTCACATCTCTCACTAGAGTAGCATAGACTCCATTCTTAGCTGTGGTAGGAAGAGCAAAAATTTTATGATTAAATATAAAGAACCATATTAAGATAAAGTGATTTATCTGATGCATGCATATATGTTAAGAAACGATGATAATTTGCAGACCCGTCCATATTAAAACATGCCATAGTAGATGAAAGAAACAATTAAGATTCGCATATTGATGCAAAAGAAAGCACCTTCAGCTTAAGAGATCTACTATTCCAAAATATGAACATGTAAATTATCATCAGAGAATCATTTGCACCATGCACTGGTAAAGCCATTCTAGTAAATGAACAATAATGTAAACAAAGGAAACAGTAAAGGTTTTCGTGTTGACCACAAAGAAAACAACTTAAGAATAAGAAGATCAACTACCTTAAACAAACTAAACCAAGCATACCCAGTTAATAACAACTATTCCTAAATAATTTACCTAATTTGCAAATTGGAAGAAGCTTCTTCCCTTTCTCCCGGAACACATCAGCTTCAGCTTTTGTTAAACCTTCAGGAGCTTCCTGTATAAGCTTTGGATAAACTGGTGTAGCTGGTTTCCAAAGCATCACCGGGTACTGTGGACGATTACGAGGATCATAGTTTCTTCCGCGAAACAGATAAACTATGCCACCAACTCGGAAAATGATTTTACCACCAGTCTTTTCCTAAAAATATTACAGAATCTTAAGTTATACATATAGGAGTTTAACTTGGTTTTCCTGTCCACAAAAAGGAACTTGTCATTCCTTTAAAGAGGATACAATGCAAGTCATACCAACATAACATAAATTTCATATATCTACAAAGACGATAGATGAAGCAATGTACAGAAGAATAACACTTATAAGACATAGGTAAGAACCTCAAGACATCGGCAAACATTGTTCATATCAACCGTGGGAACACCAAGGCTACGGACTTTACAGATAGGCTCCCGTCTCCAATGTGTATGTATCAGTTCTAGCATATTATGTGTCAACCCATCTCTTCCTACAAAACATTACTAATTTATAAGTTAAACAAGACAATATTCTACTTCTAATATTTACGGTTAGGTATCTATAAAACCCAATGTTTTATCCTTTTGCCATTCTATATGTAAACGTGATTAAGCTAGATCTCTGCAATTGATTCAATGGCAGTTCAGTAGCTAATAATAGAATGTCAACTGAGCTCAGTCAAGTAGAACACTGCAGGGTCAAGCCTGGCATGACTTAAAATGTTCAAATTTGAGCTTGGCTCATCTAAAACTTCATACACTAGAGGTCGGCTGAAAAACTAGAAGTAATTGTACTGAACCATCACGTTTCACCGAAGAACTTAGAAATAAATACACTTAAACTTAACTAAACATCTTCCGTATTTACAATATATAAATCAACATTCACCATTTCATACATAAGCACTCCAGCTCACAATTATAACTACCTAAATGACTCCCGATTCAGCCAAGTATTTACCAAACCAAATTTAAGAAGCTCGTAAATAATTGAACTTTTTTGAGATGTCTAAAACACAATCTTTAAAATTTCAAAATAAAAAAACACGAACCCTTACCGAGATTAACTTGACGATTACTAGACAAATACGGCTTAACAAGCTCCCGCGCCTCGACCTTACTCAATGGCTTTCCAAGAACCTCATTTCTGGGCTTAATTACACCCGAAAACCTCCCAAAATCAAACCCAGCCCGCATTTCCATCCTCTTAAGCCCAATCCCCTCTTCCTCAACCGTCCCGAAAAGCCTGACATTCCTTTTGGACTTCTTCATAGGGGCTTTCCCAGTCCAAGGCCTAGGCATAGTAGGCGGAGCAAAGGGCAAAAAAGCCGGTTCACGAATAGCCAAAGGCTTAGCTTTAGGAGTCTCGGAGTAACTGAATTGAAACTCAAATGGAGCTCCGGGGAGCTGATAAGACAACCCGGATTCGCCAATGAGAATTGTACGGTCACCGTCGGACGTAAGAACGCCTTGTTTGACGGGCTTGTAGTATTTGGAACGGTTGTGATTGGTTTTGAAAGCTGGGCTTGATTGGGGCTGGGTTTTGGGCTTGGGTGGTGGGTATTTTGGGATGGGTATGGGTGGCTTTGGAGGGCGGTGAGTTTTGGTGGTTGGAGTGTTTTGTGGTGGGAATTTTGAAGGGAGATTGGACAACAGATGAAGTTTTGCTACAACTGCCATTTTCACCTTACATGTCATGTAAGCATATGCCTATAAAACTATCTGTACCATTTCTTTCTTATTTACTTCGTGTTTTTTATTTACTTTATCTTTTTCCTTTTTTTTGTGAGAAGTTTTTTATTTACTTCCCTTTAGTTATTTAAAAAATAATTAAAAACTTGATAACTCTGGTGAGCGGGCGGTTCCGTCCGACGCTGTTCCTGGACCTTCTTTGGGTATGGATGAGGTGTAGCTGCTGGTTGGGCGCCTGCAAAACAACATCGGAAGGGGGGTTTGTCTCCCACGGCGCCTCCGGTGTAAGAATAAGAACAGGGTCTTGAAGAAGATGAAGGTATATATATGTAATGTAGAGGTTGCTGTGTGTGTATGGATATGTATATATGATGGCTGCTGTGTGTTTATGAGTATATGAGAGAGTGTGAGTGTGCAAGAGTGAATATTTTTCAACCCCTAAACCCTTCAGCCTTGGGGGTATATATAGCCCCAAGGTAGGGTTTAGGGGTAGTTACCTCTAAATCTGGGCCATTGGATCTTGGGAGCGGAGGACGCCTGGCTTGGGTGGATTGCTTACACGTGTCCAGGGGAGGACCACCTCCAGAGTGTCCTAACGGCCTTCTGACACGCGCCGTACATGTCTGGTGTGTTGGTTGTTGATAGTTGTCATAGTCACGTGCCCACGTACCCTCGCTTGGCGGGTTGTGGGGTGTGCATGTGTTTGCTGGGACCCCCCTCATGGTGACTTGAGCCCTGATCCGAATCCGGGTAGGCATCAGGTCAGGGTTCCGGGTTGGATCAGGATTCGGGCCATGAGAAGGGCCCGGGCCTGGTCTCTCCATTTGGCTGTTCTGGGAGAGGGGGTTCTCCGTCCATCAATCGAGCCCGGTATCCTTAAGATCCAGGTTGAATCCTAGCCAGGTCTCTTATACCCTATCATTTGCTCCTCACTCCCTTATGCAGATTTTCTGGATGAGGGAGTAGAGTAGAATTACATAGTTGCCTTGGTAGAAAATTTTGCGCTCCCGGTTGCCCCCCAATCCGGATCTGGTGTAATGGATACCAAACCGGATTGAGGTATAATTGTTGCTTCAGAGAAAATTATGCTCCTGGTTGCCCCCCAATCTGGATCTGGTTTAATGGATATCAATCCGGATTGAGGTGGAATTGTTGCTTGAGAAAAATTTCGGCTCCTGGTTACCCCCCAATCCGGATCTGGTTTAATGGATACCAATCCGGATTTAAGGCAGAATGGCTCCTTGAGAAATATGTCTGCTCCTGGTTGCCCCCCAATCCGGATCTGGTTTAATAAATACCAATCCGGATTTAAGGCAGAATGACTGCTTTAGAAAAATTTCGGCTCCTGGTTGGCCCCCAATCCGGATCTGGTTTAATAAATACCAATCTGGATTGAGGTATAATTGTTGCTTCAGAAAAATTTCGGCTCCTGGTTGCCCCCCAATCCGGATCTGGCAAATTCTAGAGAACTAGAGTACAGAAATCAATCCGGAGTGATACGGATCCGGGTAGGCCTTCGGGATCCGGGTAGGATGCTTCAGGTTCTGCGAATTTTTTCAGAATTTGTAACATTTTTTGCTCAATTTCCCCCCATGAATTTGAATTTCGACAGTTGTCCTCCTAGAAAACCGCCCCATAATGATTATGGGGTTTAATTTGCATTTATATGTGTGTAATTACACATATATATGTATTTTTCTTCCTTTTTTTTGTAACTCCTCCTTGAACCAGTAGGGTCCTGCCACGTGGCAGCAGTTTATTTTTCCTGGGCCTATAAAAGGCTACCTCCCCTCTCAACTGCATTCTTTATTTTTCACCAAAGAAAGCCAACAGTCATAATCTCTTTTTCTCCCAAAAAATTCGAAGTGCTGCTCTCTCTGTTGGAGCTCTCCGTCGCTGTGCCGCCGTATTTGCTCATTTGTTCTCGATTCGTAAGTTCTATCCCTTCCTTCTTCGATTCCCTGTGTTTTATCCACGAGTTTTTTCAAGGTTTTCCGATTTTACATGCTTCAATTTTGTTTCTTTACCTTCGAATCCATGGTCCCAGTCAGTGTTTTAGTCTTTTTTGTGTTTGGTACGACTGTTTGTGTGTAGATTTGTGATTTTTTGCTTATTTTTGTTTGATTTTGGTTGTGATTTTGGGTTTTTGGACTCGATTTTTCAGGGTTTTCTCTATTTTTTCTTCGTGTTCTTGATAGAATGTAATTGTGTATATATGTAAAAAGGGTGGATTTTGCTGTTTGATTCTTGTGATAACTGTTTGTGGGTAATTATTTTGATTTTGATCCGGGTCGAGGGTATGGGATCTGGATCTGGGGGAGGTTTTTGGGTAGAATTATATGACTTGGGTTTTTAAGCTGTTTTTGGTTGCTTTTGATCCGGGTATGGGTGTTTGCCGTGAGGATCCGGGTGCATGGGTGATTTTAAGTTTTTGGTTGCTATGGATCCGGATCCGGGTATTGGCCACCAAGATCCGGGTCCATGGTTGTTTTGTTGTTTATTTGTAGTTAACATGATCCGGATCGTTGATGTTTTTCCGGGTTGGACTTGCATTGGTGGTCCGGATCATTAGGTTATGTTAATACTAACATAACACACTTGATCCAGACCTCTTAGCGAAACAATTAAAATATGTTAGGGACCAGGCTAACTGACCTTCATTTTAATAGGTATATGGTCTGGATCAAGGAGCGGGCTAGAAAAGTCTATAACTACTACCCAAACTTTTCTGGATAGGAGAGTGACCCGGATTCATCTGGTAGAGAACAGATCCGGGTAGAGATGGTTAAGAAAGCTTCTCCTTCCGTCGAGATAATCTCAAAGTTCAGTTATAAGAGAATGCCTGGGGGCTCAGTTCCCTTCACGCCCGAGGGGTACTGGATAGATGTTAAGTATCACTTTGTTGAGAAGCCGACCGAGATCGAAAACGAGGTCTATTATAGCCGGGTTAGATATGATAGACAGAACCCCATGAGAGGATCTATCATCATCCGGAAGATGGTTTTGTCCCGGTCTGGATGGAACATCTCAGATCCGGGTGGAGCCCCCGGTGCCATATGTTCATAAAGCACCTCTACAAGCACGTGTACAGGATATCCCCGATGCAAATCACCCCGAATGGGATAAAGTCGATGACCTGGTTCATCGCTTGCTGCAACAAATCCGGATTCCTTCCTACTTTGAAGCTCTTCCACCAGATTTTCTACCTCTCCAAGTCAGGTCAGAAGCCTTTCTATGAGATCAGGTTCCGGGCCTCGGAGTGTGGTTTTGGCCCGGGCAGAGCCAAACCAATAATGCACCAGTCTTCTTTGAAGTACTGGAATGGGGAGATAATCCTTCTGAAGGGATATGACTTGGCTTATCTCCCTTACTTTACTACTGAGGGGGTTCAAACTAAGTTCAACCCAGCTGTGCTCGAAGACCGGGCTGTTACCCAGATTAGATGTTTCTGTGAATCTCTCGAGTTCCAGCCGACTCGGGACACATTTATGAACCATAAGCTGCTTTTTAATCTTGGCTGTAAGTTCCCCCCCCCCTTTTTTTAATAATTTTTTTTGCTTGCCCTTGATCCGGGTCTATTTCACTCAGATCGATGATCCGGATCAAGATCCAGTTGTAGCTTGTTTGCGTAGTTTTTCGCCTCTGATCCGGATATCTTTCACCTAGCTTGATGATCCGGACCAAGGTCCAGTTTGCTTTAGTTGTAATCTGTTTGCATAAGTTTTTTGCCTTTGACCCGGTATTTAATCTTCCTTTGTTTCATTTCCACAGGTCTGCCTCATTTCAACCACAATTTTCTGAAAATCATGTCTTCTTCTGCTTATGCTGCTGCTTTCAACACCCTAGGGCTGGCATTTAAGACAAGCAAGGGAGCCCCTGGTCCCGGATCTGGCTCTGCAGATATTGAGGGAGGGGCCAAGTCCTCCGTCCCTCAGAACATCCCGGATCCGGGCCACGAGTCTGAGCCCGAGGTCCAGGAGATTCCGGGCGGTGATGACCCCCCAAGGAAGAAAAGAAAATATGTTCCAACCAAGCCACCCCGGGGCAAAGCTGTGGTTTCCAACGGGGTTGTATGTGATTCGGAAGGCAGAGGGCCCGATGGAGAGGCCGTGAAGATAGGTACCAAGTCTCTGATCGACCTAGCCGGGTTCATGTCTAGTATCCCCTCCGAAGATGACTGGGAGGAGGTTGAGGGGTACAGCATGGTGGCTGCCTTGAAGAGGGTTACAGGTCAATGGGGGCAGGTGATTTATGAATTTTTGAGTTCTTAGTTCCGGATTATTCCCCCCAGTTCATTCTGTACTTGGCTTATTTTTTTTTGTTTTTCTCAGCTCGAGAGTGCCATATCCATCTGTTCTGATGTTGCTTTTACTGAGATCCGGGAGGCTAATAACCGTACTAATGCCGAGAAGATCCGTGCTGATACCTTGAAGGGGGAGCTGGAGGAAGCCCAGGAGGGATTCCGGGTGGTGGAGTCCGGATTAAACGAGAAGTTGAAGGAATCCGAGGGCCGGGCTGAGGGGCTTGCAAAAGAAGTGGAGAGGCTCAAAGCCGAGCTTGCTGCTAAAGAAAACTTGAACAAGGAGGCTATCATTGCCGAGTTCAAGGCCAGCGATGTTTATGATTTTGAGGTTGCTCAGGCCGGGGTTCCTGAAGTACGCAGGTCCTGGGTCGTTGCTGAACGCCACATCAAGACCGACCCCTTGGCTTCCTGGGAGAGCTTCATCCAGGAGTTCCTTGCTGCAAAGGCCGCAGTGGAGCAGGGTCAGGGGGAACCGGAACCCTATGATGGCCTGAGCCCCAGCTTCCTCTAGATCCGGACCAGCTTTGCTAAGCTTCTCGGGCCCAGCCCTTGTAATTTCTTTTTCTAGGTTTTCCAACTCTCGTACTTTGATTTGAACTATTTGTAATATTTGGATTTGTTCTGGGTTGATGGCAATCCGGATCCTGCTTTGAACTTTTCTTCCGTTGTAGAAAATATTTGCTTGTCTTCCATCTGTTGGTTTTTTTATGAGCAATCCGGATCCTGGCTCTATTGTGCGAATGATCCTGATCCGGGTTGTGGCTATGGCCCCTAATCCGGATTGGGTTCATATCAGGGTTGGTCCGGGTATGGAACCGTATCCTGGTTGATGTTTACTTTTTTGCTTTATGTACTTAGAAAATGTAAGTACATAGTGGTTGCTTGCAACCCGGATCTGAGAGAAGTACATAGTGGTTGCTTGCAACCCGAATATGAGAGCTTCTCCGGGTTGATACTTAATTTTATGCTTAATGTACTTAGAAAATTTAAGTACATAATTGTTGTTTCTAATTTGCTTTCGATCCGGGTATAAAACCCACTGGGGTTGATGTTTGCTTTTTTGCTTTATGTACTTAGAAAATGTAAGTACATAATGATTGCTTGCAACCCGGATCTGAATGCTTATCCGGGTTATTCTTTTCTCTTTTGCTTTACATAATTGTTGTTTTCAACCCGGATTCGCTTTGTTATCCGGGTTGGTGTTTGCTTTTTTGCTTTATGTACTTGGAGGGTTACCGAAGTACATAATGGTTGTTTGCAACCCGGATTTGAATGCTAATCCGGGTTGTTTTTTGCTTTTAACTTTGCTTTCAATCCGGGTATGTCTAATCCGGATTGGTGATTGCTCCATTTACTTAGAAATTTTCTAAGCAAATAGTGGTTGCCTTTGTTTTTTGCTTCCAACCCGGGTATGGGAACGTAGCCGGGTTGTTTTTTGCTTCCATAACTGGTAATTTAAAAGTAATAACTTTCTAAGAAAGGAAAATTCTTTTTATTGATTTGCAAATTTTTTCATACAAAATGCATTATCATGGATTGTTTGCTTGACATAGGCTACAAGTTCTGGTTGCTTTTGGTTGCTTTTTCTACTGGTAAAACTTTCTGAGCCTGAGTCCATGCCATGTATTTGGTACTTCAGACTCATCCATGTTCATGAGCTTGTATGTTCCTGGCCTTAGAACTTCCTTTACTTTGTATGGGCCTTCCCACTTTGGCATTAGCTTTCCAGTGTTGGTGGGGTCTGAAGCTTCCGTATCTCGAAGGACCAGGTCTCCAACTTGAAAGTTTTTGACCCGGGACTTCTTGCTGAAGTGCTCTCTTATTTTCTGTTTATACTTTTCCATTCTTGCCACTGCCTGGTCTCGGACTTCATCAATTAGCTCAATATTCGTTCTGAGCCCCTCCTCATTTGTTATCTCATCAAAGTTGATTGCTCGATGGGAGGGGGATCCTACTTCAATTGGTAGCATGACTTCAGTTCCATAAGCCAATTTAAAGGGGGTTTCTCCTGTGCTTGTTCGGTGGCTTATCCTATATGCCCATAGTACGTTAGGCAATTCTTCCGGCCATTTTGTTTTGCTTTCCCTGAGCCGTTTCTCGATCCCCCTGAGAAGTATTCGATTTGTTACTTCAACTTGGCCATTTCCTTGAGGGTAGGCTATAGATGACTTCTTGTGCCTGATGCCCCTTTCTTGAAGGTAGGATTCAAATTCTGAACCAATGAACTGCGGACCATTATCTGAGACTAGTACTCTCGGGATCCCGAACCTCATCAATATGTTATCCATGAACTTGATACAGTCTTGTTGGTTTATTATTCTCATTGACTTTGCCTCTACCCATTTTGTCATATAATCAATTGAGACCAGTAAGTATCTGAGGTCACCTCTGGCCCTGGGAAAGGGTCCCATGATATCAATGCCCCATACTGTAAATAGAATTGGTGACAAGACTAAGGAAGGTAGGACCGGGCTCATCCTGGTGACATTGTTGAATAACTGACATTCCTTGCACTTTTTCACAAAGTCTATTGCATCTTGGTGAATAGTAGGCCAGTAGTACCCTTGTCTTATGATTTTGTGAGCTAGAGTTTTTGCGGATATATGGTCCCCGCAGATTCCTTCATGGACTTCCATTAGACAGTACTGTGCCTCTCCTGGGCCTATGCACTTCAGGATTGGGGAGGAGAAGGTCCAGCGATAGAGTATACCCTCTTCGATGAAGAATTTTGAAGCTTTTGCCTTTAACCTTTGAGCTTTCCCTTTATCCTCCAGGAGCTCTCCCTTCTCCAGGTAATTGATAAATGGAGTCATCCAATTTGGGCTGTTGTCTATTTCCATGACTTCTTCAGACTTTATGCTTGGTTTCTGCAATTCTTCGAAGTAGATGTAGCAATCCAGGTCTGATGAATTTTGAACAAGTTTAGATAGGGAGTCAGCTTCTGAATTCTCCTCTCTGCATATTTGGATGACTTGGATTTTTGGTATGGAGGCGAGGTAGCTTTGGACCAGAGCCTGGTACTTGGCTAGAACTGGATCTTTGGCTATGTACTCGCCATTTGTTTGCTTTACCACGATCTGGGAGTCGCTGTAGATTTTAAGATCCTGGATCCCGAGTGTTCTTGCTAGCTTCAATCCTGCAATCAAGGCCTCGTATTCTGCCTGGTTGTTTGTTGCTGAAAAGCCAAATGAGATTGATGTTTGGATTGTGAATCCTTCTGGGCTCTTTAGGATGAGCCCGGCTCCTGATCTTTCATTGGTTGAAGAACCATCAACTTTGAGAGCCCAGGCTTCTGTTTCTTGATTTGTGTTTCTCTCGAGGTCAATGCTCATGGGCACGGGCTCTTCTTCTGGGAAATTGTATTCTATGATGAAATCAGCTAGAGCCTGGGCTTTGATTGCTGTTCTAGGAATAAAACTCAGATTGAACTGACTTAGCTCAACTGCCCAATTTACCAACCTCCCTGAGACATCGGGCTTGTGTATTATCTTTCTTAAGGGTTGGTTAGTTACAACCCGTATCTCCCTTCCCTGGAAGTAGTGTCTGAGCTTTCTGGATGCTGTGACCAAGGCAAAAGCAAACTTTTCTAGCCTCGGGTATCGAGTCTCCGCATCTTTTAGCACTTGGCTCACATAATAAACTGGTTGTTGTTTGCCATTCTCTTCCCTGATCAAGGCTGCCCCAACTGCCAGGGCCCCTGCTGACAGGTAAAGGGATAGGGGTTCCCCGGGTTGAGCTTTGGTTAACACAGGGTGTTGAGAAAGGTACCTATTGATTTCTTCGAATGCGCTCTGGCATTCTGGGCTCCAATTAACTTCTCTCTTATTGGTCGCTCCTTTTAACAGGTCAAGGAAGGGTAGGCATCTTTCAGCTAGTTTGGAGATGAATCTTCTTACTGCAGCCAGTGACCCTGCTAGCTTCTACACATCTTTTTGCGTTTTGGGAGCCTTCATCTCTTGGATTGTCTTTATCTTTTCTGGGTTGGCTTCAATTCCTCGGTTGCTTATCATGAATCCAAGAAATTTTCCTGCCCCTACTCCGAATGTGCATTTTTCTGGATTGAGCCTGAGTGAGTACTTTCTCAAGTTGTCGAAGCATTCTCTCAGGTCTCCTATGTGCCCGGGGATGCTTGTAGATTTTGCAATCATGTCATCGACATATGATTCCAGGTTCCTTTCAATCTGGTCTTTGAAGATTTTATTCATTGCTCTTTGATATGTTGTCCCCGCATTAGTCAATCCGAAAGGCAGCATCACATAGGCATAGACCGCCATATGGGTGATAAAGGCTGTCTTTAGGATATCCTTGGGATTCATCTTGATCTAGTTGTACCCTGAGTAGGCGTCCATGAAACTTAGCATTACGTGCCCGGATGTTGCGTCGATCAACTGATCAATATTCGGCAGGGGGTAGGGGTCTTTGGGGCATGCATTGTTCAAGTCTGTATAGTCGATACACATTCTCCATTTTCCATTTGCTTTTTTCACCATCACTATATTTGCCAGCCATTTCGGGTACTTGACTTCGCATATTATTCCTGCTTTGAGTAGTTTCTCAATTTCTTCATCGATTGCTTTCTGCCTTTCCAGGGCAGAATTTCTTCTCTTTTGCTTTACTAGCTTCCTCTCTGGGTTGACGTCCAAGCTATGCATCGCTATGGATTCATCCAACCCGGGCATGTCTCTTGGGGTCCAAGCGAATATGTCAGAGTATCCTTGGAGTAGCGAAACCGAAAACCCTAATTATTCGTTGCGTTCTTCATAATCAAAGCCACGAACGAAGGCATTATCGAACTCCGATTCAAGCGTGACATATATCAAATCGAAGCTCTCGAAAAGCTCTTTCACAATCAATCAACCATATTAGTGAAGAAATTAAGGTAATTTTCTTATTTATTGATTTTAATTCGAATTATTTGATAATTAAAATATGAATTTTTGTTCTTGATGTTGTTTGTGTGATTTGATGCTAGAATCATGTAGATCTTTTCTTCCTGGTCATTTTAATATATTATATGTCAAATTTGGAGTTCAATAACATGTAGAAAATGATGTTTGATTCTCGGATTCATAAATTAGGGTATATGTTCTTGAATAATTTCAATTGAAAATTAAGCGTTTCTCCATTAAGGGTTATTTGTCGATTCTGAGGATTAGGTTATGTTCCTTATTTGATTTACATCGATTTGTGTATTTGTTGATAACAAACGGTTCCTGGAAGGGTTGAATCGGGCTTCGCCGGAAAATATATAAGAGCGGCAGTGTTCTTCGAGTTCGACCAAAACTCCGCCTAGCATGTTGTTTGTTTGCAAATGGTGAAGAACTAATCTGCAGCTTTGGGCGTGATTCTGGGCGAATTACAGCCGTTGCCGGCGAGCTCGATGGTGGCAGCCATGGCTGCCGGTGGCGGAGGGTGGAGGTGGTGGTGAAATTGCAGTTTCATCACCCACCTTCCACCTAATTTGCATTTCAGTCCTTTCTTTTTAAAATTATTTCAAAAACGATATTCTGTTATTTTAAAAAACAGAAAATTGTTTATTTAATTACTTTAAATTCATAAAATTCTTTTTATTTATTTATTTATTTAAAAATAAATCTGAAATATTTTATTAATTAATTTTAATTAGTTTTTAATTATTTTAATTAATTGATTAATCTATTATTAATTGATTAATCTATTATTAATTGATTAATTAATTTAATTAATTTTAATTGATTTAATAATTAGATTTAATTATTTATTTGAATTTTAAAATTCTAAAAAATAGTTTCGAGTTTGAAAATATTATTTTAAATTATTTTGAAGGCTCGATAATTATTATCAAAATATTTTAAAGTCAGATTCGGGGTTTCGAGCCCTATTATTTAATTATAAAATGATTGGGAGTCCCGTTTTAATTCCGAAACATGTTCAAAAATTTATATTAAATACCCGGAAAATCCTTTTAACCCCGAATCTTCTTTAAATTTTTTTATCGAATATAGTACGTTCTATGCGCTATATAGGATCTGATTGTTGTATAATATGACTGTACGTGCATTATTTGACTATTTTTGCTGTAACTTTCAGTCCGTACGTCGAATTTGGGTGAAACGAATGGTAGTTAGAAGTTTGTAATTAATAGAATGAGATGAGAAGTAGTATTGATAAATAAATTTGATGTTTAACAGAGGAAACGAGGCGTAGAAAGGGAAAGCAGGTAGTCAGTGAGTGGGAACCAATTGAGAAGTACGAGTAAAGTAAAAGCAAATTAATAAGGCAAGTGATTCTACTCTTTCTTGTGATATATTGCAAGTACCTTTGAAGTCTCTTCATTATGTTATTCCAAATAGTTCTTGTTCTATATTGTAAGTACTTTGAAGTACTTAACCTTAAACCCTGATTCTTATTGATCTTGAGCCATAAGCCTTATTCTTCGTAAACCATTGATTGTTGAATTCTTAGATACAAGCCATACATATATGATACTACTCCACAAATACATATCTACCACATACTGATTTCTGACATTGAATTGCTTGACATACCAACCCTTATGCCTTGTTTAATAGAAGACCTATCCTTGTAACCCTTGGTCTTTTACTTTCTGATTCTTTCCTTGATTGAAAGCCAATCTTTTTGAATTCCTTGTTATACCTTCATGGTATTGTGAATCACCCTATGCTTCAAGATAAATGTTTTTTATGATTCAGCTTATTGAATTACATTGTTTATCATATTGTTATTCTGGAATTAAATTATTTTTAAATATGGACCAGACTTGTGGTCGGACCAGATTCGTGGTCATAATAGGCCAATGCGTGCCTTGGATCCAGTATATAGAACAAAGCTGGGAGCCTTGCTCGGGGTTAGTGCGTGGCTGATTAGCAACCTAGCCTTGTTTTTTAAAAATGAAAGTGAATATCCAATTCTAATAATTGCTTATCAAAAAACTTGATTCCTTATATCATTTTAATTTATCATTGTTAATCTCAGTGACTATCATTATGACTTGCTGAGCTAGTTAGCTCACTCTTGCAAATTCGTTTATATTATTTTCCAGTGAAAAAGGAAACTGGTGGTAGCGAGTATCCCCAGACAAGTGTGCGAGCTAGGTATCCAGGTTGGGATGGAATAAGCTAGCAGATGATGTTTGGCTTAGTTTGTGTTAATAGTTGTAATAAATTTTACTTCCGTTGTAAGATAAATAAACTGGGATTTGGTACGATTGTAATATAAATAAGGTTGTGGCTTGTGGGCATACTTTAAACTACTTCGATCCGTGGAATATGGTAAGTAAGGTTATTGCACATATATTATTATATTCATCAACAAGTTTAAATATGGTGTGTGTGTGTGTGTTGTGGACCCCAAACTTCTGACCCGGATTTGGGGGGCATTACAGTTTTGGCATCGGAGCTAAGGTTTAAAGTCACTTCCACAAGCCTAGATTGTCAGGAATTGGTAGAGGGTTAAGATTAGTATTAGGAAATAAAGAAATAGAATGTCGAGAAGTTGAGTGCGACTAAATAGTAAGTTTTAGTATGATTAGTGATGAGATTCAAGATTCTTATTTAGTAGCGTGATTTTCAGATAGCAGCAATGGCAGATTTTTTTTATTTCGATATCATCTGATCACTCGAAGCCTTCAGTTGGAAGACCATCATATGATCCACGTCATGCTCTTCCACCGATGTTATCTATGAAACCAGCTATGACAGTTGCACCACTGCGAGCTATTTCACCTCCTGGAGTGAGACCACCTATTCGAGGATCCCCACATGCTGATTCTGACTCTACTGGACATTCGGTTGCAGGTGTATCTTTCCAGTTTACTCTACACCCTGTTCCATATTATAAGTATGAGGCTCTTCTTTTGGAACGAGAAGCCCAGTTGGCACAGATTCAGGAGCTACAACATATTATAAGGACTATAAATGTTGACATGAATGTGAAGGAACTTCGAAATGAGATTCAGGTGACCCGGAGAATACTTGATGCCAGACTTCATGGAGCTACTTGTGAATATGCAGCCCCAGATGCTCTTATGGGGTGGGCCAGAGAGGTATTGGAGGATTTGGAGAAGCTTGGTGGACCAGAGTTTCCCTAAAGCTAGAGGACAGGAATGATGTGACAACTGATATATGTATAATAGTGTGTAATGTGTATTATCAGACTGTTGATATATAAATAAACTAGACTTGCTGAATAATGGATAGGCTTGTTGTACCTTTGCCTTTAATAAAATATTTCACGCTTGTACCACCAAACTTTGACATATATATCAGTACCTTTCCTTTTCCAGCATTGTCATTACTTTAGTATACCTATTTTATTTTAGTGCACCAGTTATAAACTCTTGTGATAACATGTACCCTTTTTCCCCTAACTGTTTACATTCTGTATAGAAGCATGCAATTTACTTAGTTCAATGATTGAAAATGTTTTCAAAAAGAGATTTTATGTTTTACAAACTCTTTTCATAAAGAGGGTTTTAATTTAAAAGCTAACTAAATTGTTTGATTCTTTACAGAAAATGCCTCCTAGAAGAAATACATGTTCTACCAACCAGAATGAAGAAACCAACAACAACAACAATACCCAAGACAGCAATAACCAGAATGCCAATACAGGTCCCATAGACCCAACTATAGCCCAAATTCTTCAGATCTTGGCCCAACAGACAGTCCACCTGACTCAACAACAACAGAGGCAGACCAATCCTCAGGTAACCTTTAAGACCTTTCAGGCGGTGAGTCCACTGGAATTTAAAGGTTCTGTAGATCCTATTGAAGCAAGAGTCTGATTGAAGGAAATTCAGAAGGCATTTGCCTTAGTCAAGGTGAGAGCGGAACAAAAGATTGAGTTTGCGAGTTACTCTCTAAAGAATGAAGCCACCTACTGGTGGGAAACTGTTAAATTATTAGAAGGTACTGATGATGTTACGTGGGAGAGATTCAAGGAATTGTTCTTGGAGAAATATTTCCCTCAGTTTATTCAGGATCAAATGGAATTGAAATTTCTGGAGTTAAAGTAGGGGAGTATGTCAGTGGCAGTTTATGCAAGTAAGTTTGAGGAGTTGTCTAGGTTTGTACCATCATATGTGGACACTGATAGGAAGAAAGCTAAGAGGTTCCAACAAGGTCTCAAGCCATGGATCCGAGGGAAGTGGCCATATTTTAATTGGATACGTATGCGGGAGTTGTGCAGAAAGCTATGAATGCAGAGATAGAAAGTGAAATGTCTCAGAAAGAGAGGGAAAGTAAGAAAAGGAAGTTTGAAGGAAATGAAGGACAATCACGGGCAGGGAAGTTTCCAAATTATTATCAGAGGAAAGGCAAGTTCTAGCCCGTAAGAAATTTTAACAGACAGAATGCAGGCAATGGAGGCCAAGGTAACTTTCTAGCCACTGAAAATCAGCCAACCCAGCAGAGGCCAACTTTACCTGGCTGCCAAGTTTATGGAAAGAAACATGGAGGAGTTTACAACAACTTGAATGTGGTTTGCTACTGATGCAACAGGGGGGGCACTATTCAAGGGAGTGCCGTAATCAACCAGCCAGAGAGCCAGCCAACAAAGATCAGCCTACCATAAATCAGGCAGGCAAAGTTCCAGCAATTGGGTATACATATTTTAAGTGCGGGAAGCCGGGGCACATAGCCAGGGATTGTAAGACACCAGTTTCAGTTAATAATACACTGCAAATCATGGGAGCCCCTCCGATAGTGAATGAACCTCCCAGAGCTAGAGTTTATGACATGTCTGTGAAAGATGCTATCATGGACACTGATGTTGTGGCAGGTACGCTTACTGTGAATTCTTTATGTGCTAAAGTGCTAGTAGATTCGGGAGCAACTCGATCATTTATTTCTCAATATTTTGTTGATAAGTTGAATTGTCCAACTGAATTGCTAAGTGAAATTATGACGGTAGAATTAGCAAATCAGGATCGTGTATTGGTTAATCAAGTGTGTAAGAGCTGTGAGATTGAGATTTCTGACAATAAGTTTGATGCAGACCTGATACCATTTAAGTTAGGAGAGTTTAACGTCATTTTAGGAATGGACTGGCTATCTAAGCATGATGCTCAGATAGACTGTCGTAATAAGAAAGCAATCTTGAAGACGTCAGACGAGATATCGGTGACGTTTATAGGTTAGAAGCAAGCAAAGAAGTTCTTGATAATGATTCAAGCCAAGAAGTTACTACAACAAGGATGCGAGCATTTTATTGCGTATGTGATAGATAGAAGCCAGGAGCCAGCAAAACTGGAAGACATTCCCATGATAAATGAATTTCCAGACGTATTTCCAGACGAATTATCAGGACTTCCTCCAGATAGAGAAATCGAATTTGCGATCGACTTAGCACCTGGAACAAACCAGTATCTAAGGCCCCATACAGAATGGCTCCAGTTAAAATGAAGGAATTAAAAAAATAATTACAAGAACTATTGGAGAAAGGAGTGATTTGACCCAGTGTATCCCCATGGGGTGCACCAGTACTATTTTTTAAGAGGAAGGACGGAAGCATGAGGTTATGCATCGACTATCGAGAACTCAATAAGTTACGATTAAGAACAAGTATCCATTACCTCGAATCGACGATTTGTTTGATCAGCTGAAAGGAGCTAAGTATTTCTATAAAATTGATTTGAGATCTGGATATCACCAACTGAAGATTAAACCTGAAGATATACCAAAGACAGCTTTCAAAACAAGGTACAGGCATTATGAATTCTTAGTGATGTCTTTTGGATTGACCAATGCCCCAGCAATATTTATGGACTTGATGAACATAATTTTCAAGGAATATTTGGATAAGTTTGTCATTGTGTTTATTGATGATATTTTGATTTACTCAAAGTCAACGGAAGATCACACGAGGCATCTAAGGATAACTTTGGAAATTTTGAGAACAGAGAAATTATATGCCAAGTTTTCAAAGTGTTAGTTTTGGTTACAAGAAGTTAAATTTTTAGGGCACATAGTCAGTAATGAAGGGATCAAAGTGGACTCAGCGAAGATTGAAGCTGTTATGAATTGGGAGAGGCCAAAAACACCAACAAAGATGAGAAGTTTCTTGGGATTAGCGGGATATTATCGAAGATTTGTTCAAGATTTCTCAAAGATTGCGACACCTTTGACAAAGCTCACCAGGAAAATGAGAAGTTTATATGGAATGAGAGGTGCGAAGAAAGTTTTTAAGAATTAAAGAAGAGATTGATCACGAAACCTTTTTGTCACTTCCAAATGATCAAGGAAATTTTGTAATCTATAGTGATGCTTCTCATAAGGGGTTAGGTTGTGTTTTGATGCATAATGATATAGTTATTGCATATACATCTAGACAACTGAAACCGCATGAGCAAAAGTATCCTACTCATGACTTGGAGCTAGAGGCAATAGTATTTGCCTTGAACATTTGAAGACATTATCTATATGGAGAAAAATGCAAAATCTATACGGACCATAAAAGTTTAAAGTACATATTCACGCAAAAGGAGCTTAACATGAGACAGAGGAGATGGTTAGAGCTTATCAAAGACTATAATTACACGATTAACTATCACCCAGGAAAAGCGAATGTGGTGGCAGATGCGTTAAGCAGAAAGGAAAGATTGAACGTGTTGACGGTACCTGAAGAGTTATAGAAGGAATTTTAGAAATTGGATTTGGAAGTCAGAATTTGCAAACCTGATGAAGCAAAGATGTATAGTATGACTTTTCAGCCAGAATTGTTAGAAAAGATAAGAAAATGTCAAGAGAAAATAATGGATCAGGATATCAATCGTTTGGTTGGAGAAGAATTATGCACTCCAAAAGACGATCAAGGCATTCTCGGATTTTCTTCCAAAATTTGGATTCCACTAGTGACAGAGTTGAAAAATAAAATTCTACAGGAAGCTCACAGTTCAAAGTATTCCATTCATCCGGGTAGTACCAAGATGTACAGAGATTTAAAAGAGAATTATTGGTGGCCAGACATGAAAAGAGAAATTGCGGAATGGGTTAGCAAATGTTATACGTGTAAGAGAGTTAAGGCGGAGCACCAGAGACCAAGCAGATTGTTACAACCGTTAGAGATTCCAGAGTGGAAATGAGAGCACATTGTTATGGATTTTATAGTCGGATTACCAAGGACGAAAGCGAACCACGATGCTATTTGGGTTATAGTAGACAGACTAACCAAATCAGCTCATTTCTTGCCTATCAATGAAAAATTTTCACTGGATAAGTTGGTTCACATGTATTTGAAGGAAATAGTAGTCCGTCATGAAGTCCCTGTGTCTATTGTATCTTATCGAGATCCACGATTCAATTCAAGATTTTGGAAAAGTTTTCAACAATGTTTGGGAACTAAGTTAAACATGAGTACGGCTTACCATCCGCAGACTGACGGCCAAAGTGAGAGAACAATCCAGACTATTAAAGACATGCTATGTGTTTGTGCCATTGATTTCAAAGGAAATTGGGACGAGCATTTGCCCTTACTAGAATTTGCTTACGATAACAGTTATCATGCCGGTGTCGGAATGCCTCCCTATAAAGCTCTTTATGGACATAAACGTCGATCACCAGTATATTGGGATGAAGTCGGAGAATGTAAGATACTTGGACCTGAAATGGTGCAACAGACAAAAGAAGTTATAGAAGTCATCCAGAAAAGGTTACATAAAATCATCAAAGAAAGTATGCAGATCAATCTAGAAAGGATATGGAATTCAAAGAAGGAGATCTAGTGTTACTAAATGTAACAACCCAAATCCGGGGTCAAGATTTGGTGTCACTAAACAATCTTTACATAAAATAAAGAAATAAATAAATAACACCCTTTAATCCGGATCATTTACAGGTTATGGTATAAAATAAGAATCTAACCTTCTACAATTCACAATACTACAATACGAATGTAAATACCTTTATGCTAACGTCCTTGACGTTATGCTTATAACCATGCAGGCGATTCGACGTTCTGTCTATAGACAAGGTCGCACCTTCTTGCTAATCTTACCTATATCTAGTAAGGTAAATATCATTCCTCGCGCAGCGCCCGGTATGTGATAAGAATCTCCTCGCCACGGTGGTACCTTTGCAGCTTGCAACTTTGGCTCTTCATCAGCTTCCATTAATCCGTTGCCTCCGACGTAGAACTCGTCCTACTACCTAATTCTAAGTTAAATCGCACCAAACTCACGAAGTTCTCACAAGACTCAATTACATTTTTCTTTAAACCACCTGAAAAATAGGGTAACATACCCAATCTCCGTTGATCTGTTGATTCCTCATTACTGTAGGATCTGAGAACTCAATATACCTATAGCATTGCGATATCCGCCTTACACTTTCTCAACAATCCTATCTTACCAACTCCATATCGGATCTGCTAACCCTAATTCGCACTCAACTCAACTTAATATGAGTATGCCTAGGTCTTTCCTATCTCACACGACCTATTACTCCTATTCTACTCTCACCTATTCTCATTTCAGTGACCAATAACCTGTAGCTCTGATACCAACTTGTAACAACCCAAATCCGGGGTCAAGATTTGGTGTCACTAAATAATCTTTACATAAAATAAAGAAATAAATAAATAACCCCTTTAATCCGGATCGTATTGTAGTATTGTGAATTGTAGAAGGTTAAATTATAAATAAAATTATTTTCTGAATAATTACAAAACTATTTTATAACGCTGGGAATCGTCCAACCTCAACCGTTTTTACGTTTTTACAACCCGAAACTCTTCGGAACACTCCTTCCTAACCTAATATGGTAATTCCGAACATTTTCCATGTTTTGACTTTTTCGATCCGGATTACGGTTTGACCCGTGCGCGGCCCGACGTAAAATTTTCGATACGATAATCATTTCGATAGATCAACAAAACCCGTATTTTCGAAAGACGGGATATTACTACATTATTTTCGTATAAAGTGTTTTATAAAAAGCCCGGTATGGATAATTATCCAATACGAGTATCAAAACAGATCGTTTTTGCAGTTACTTAGTGGCTAAGTAACTAATTTATCGATCCAATACGATCCAACATGAATCAATATTCCATAAATATATAGCCCTTTTCTTATTTCATTTTATTTGTATAATTATAATCAATCAGTAACAATATAGAATTTACAGAGAAAACCCTAATTATTCGTTGCATTCTTCATAATCAAACCCACGAACGAATGCGTTATCGAACTCCGATTCAAGCGTGCCATATATCAAATCGAAGCTCTCGAAAAGCTCTTTCACAATCGATCAACCATATTAGTGAAGAAATCAAGGTGATTTTCTTATTTATTGATTTCAATTCGAATTATTTGATAATTAAAATATGAATTTTTGTTCGTGATGTTGTTTGTGTGATTTGATGCTAGAATCATGTAGATCTTTTTTCCAGGTCATTTTGATATATTATATGTCAGATTTGGAGTTCAATAACATGTAGAAAATGATGTTTGATTCTCGGATTCATAAATTAGGGTTTATGTTCTTGAATAATTTCAAATGAAAATTAAGTCGTTTCTTCATTAAGGGTTATTGGTCGATTCTGAGGATTGGGTTATATTCCTTATTTGATTTACAATCGATTTGTGTATTCGTTGATAACAAACGGTTCTTGGAAGGGTTGAATCGGACTTCGCCGGAAAATATATAAGGGCGGCGGTGTTCTTCGTGTTCGACCAAAAATCCAGCTAGCATGTTGTTTGTTTGCAAAATATGATCACATAAAATAATTTCCGGCATGGTGAAGAACTAATCTGCAGCTTTGGGCGTGATTCCGGGCGAATTGCAGCCGCCGCCGGCGAGCTCGATTGCGGCAGCCATGGGTGCCGGTGGAGGTGGTGGTGAAATTGCAGTTTCATCACCCACCTTTCACCTAATTTGCATTTCAGTCCTTTCTTTTTAAAATTATTTCAAAAACGATATTCTGTTATTTTAAAAATCAGAAAATTATTTATTTAAGTATTTTAAATTCATAACATTCTTTTTAATTATTTATTTATTTAAAAATAAATCTGATTTATTTTATTAATTATTTTAATTAGTTTTTAATTATTTTAATTAATTGATTAATCTAATATTAATTGATTAATTAATTTAATTAATTATTAATTGATTTTAATTTATTTAATAATTAGATTTAATTATTTGTTTGAACTTACAAATTCTGAAAAATAGTATCGAGCTTTAAAATATTATTTTAAATTATTTTCAAGGCTCGAGAATTATTATAAAATTATTTTAAAGTCAGATTCGGGTGTTCGAACCATATTTTTTAATTATATAATGACTCAGAGTCCCGTTTTAATTCCGAAACATGTTCAAAAATTCATATTAAATACCTGGAAAATCCTTTTGACCCCGATTTTTCTTTGAATTTTTTTTTGATCGAATATATTACGTGCTATATGCTATATGTGATCTGATTGTTGTATAATATGATTGTGCGTGCATTGTTTGTCTGTTTTTGCTGTAACTTTCAATCCGTACGTCGGATTTGGGTGAAACGAAGGGTAGTGAGAAGCTTGTAATGAATAGAATGAGATGAGAAGTAGTATTGATAAATAAATGTGATGTTTAACAGAGGAAATGAGGTGTAGAAAGGGAAAGCAGGTAGTCAGTGAGTGTGAATTAATTGACAAGTACGAGTAAAGTAAAAGCGAATTAATAAGGCAAATGCTTCTGCTCTTTCTTGTGATATATTGCAAGTACCTTTGAACTCTCTTCATTATGTTATTTCAACTAGTTCTTATTCTATATTTCAAGTACTTTGAAGTACTTAACCATAAACCCTGATTCTTATTGATCTTGAGCCATAAGCCTTATTCTTCGTAAACCATTAATTGTTGAATTCTCATATACGAGCCATAGATATATGATACTACTCCACAAATACATATATGCCACATACTGATTTCTGATATTGAATTGCTTGACATACCAACCCTTATGCCTTGGTTAACAGAAGACCGATCCTTGTAACCCTTGAACCCTTGGTCTTCTACTTTCTGATTCTTTCCTTGATTGAAAGCCAATCTTTTTGAATTCCTTATTACCTTCATGGTATTGTGAATCACCCTATGCTTCAAGATAAATGTTGTTTATGATTCAGCTTATTGAATTATGTTGTTTATCATATTGTTATTCTGGAATTGGATTGTTTTTAAATATGAACCAGATTCGTGGTCGGAACATATTCGTGGTCATAATAGGCCAATGTGTGCCTTATATCCAGTATGTAGAGCAAATCTGGGAGCCTTGCTCAGGGTTAGTGCGTGACTGATTAGCAGCCTAACCTTGTTTTTTTAAAAATAAAATTGAATATCCAATTATAATCATTGCTTATCACAAAACTTGATTTCTTATATCATTTCAATTGATCATTGTTAATCTCAATGACTATCATTATGACTTGATGAGCTAGTTAGCTCACTCTTGCAAATCTGTTTATATTATTTTCTATTGAAAAAGGAAATTGGTGGTAGCGAGGATCCCCAAACAAGTGTGCGAGTTAGGTATCCAGGTTGAGATGGATTAAGCTAGCAGATGATGTTTGGCTTAGTTTGTGTTAATAGTTGTAATAAAGTTTACTTTCGTTGTAAGATAAGTAAACTGGGATTTGGTACGATTGTAATATAAAGAAGGTTGTGGCTTGTGGGCATACTTTAAACTACTTCGATCAGTTGAATATGGTAATTAGGGTCATTGCACATATATTATTATATTCATAAACAAGTTTAAATATGGTGTGTGTGTGTGTGTGTGTTGTGGACCCCAAACTTCTGACCCGGGTTTGGAAGGCGTTACAAGTAAGCATCCACTTGCAGCAACATAAACATTTTGACGGTATTTTACGGTATAATATTATTCTTAGATTTTAGTTTTGAATTTATTTGTCAAACTTATTAATTATTAGTTATATGTTAATGTCAAGCATGCATTAATCTGTGTACATGAATGGAATAATGTGTTCCTGTTTAGTCAAAATGGTGAGGTGTACTATTATAATGTTATTAGGCTCGTATTGTTTAGTAATATCATGCATTAAATGATTTGTTCATCCTTTTATAAATTACTGCATGTGTTGTATTCATGTGAACTAGCTAGCTAAGTTGGTTTCTAAAATTAAAAGAGCTATTCGCAAGGTTTATCTAATATATCATTTTTGTGTTAAATAGTGAGCTATATATCAATATATTAGCTTACGTAAATTTTGGCTTGTCAAATTATTTGCAACTTTATAATTATATAAATAATTATATAAGGTGTACATTTCTCATAGAATTACGGGTATTAAAATTATTTATATTATCTCATGATTAGATTGAGTTTGCGGACAGATCTTTGTTATTTATTGGATTGATTTTATACACTACTTTGAGGTACGAATTCTTTGAGGTACGAATTCTGATCCTTTTTCTTTTCTCTTTTTTAAATATTATAAATATTCATTTTATAAAATGTTGACTCAGACTATAATTGCACTTGCAATCTTTATATACTTCGTGGTATCGATTCTTGTTCTCTCCTTTTATATTAAATTTGTCCATTTTTTAAAATTTATTTTATCGACTCTGGTTTATAGATTGTGATTCTTTTATACTTTATGTACACTTCCTGGTACAAATTCTGATCTCGATTCTGTTTCTCTCTGTTTGGATATAAATATGTATTTCATTCTTTTTTATATATTGCGGACCCTAATTATAATTGTAACTATCTTGCAATCCTTATGTACTTTATGGTATGAATTTCTTGACTTTTTGTCTTTTTTTATATTTAAAGTTATTGGTTTGAGCTCCTCATCCTTTTCTCACTCCATTTCAAATAGTGAACAATTGTGAAATATATTATTATCTCAATTTTATAAATTGACATCATTTTGCGCTCTCTTTATTATCTTAATTGGATTCTTTAATCACTTTTTCTCCTTTTTCATTATATTTGTTGTCAAGCAAATATATTAAAATTGTGACCTTTTGTTGAGTGACATTTATGACACTTTAATACGCTCCGTAAAGCTTTGAATTGGTGTATTTGTACTCAAGTTATTGGTGTTTTAATGTATTTTCCAGTGTTTTTGCATTTCAGGCATTAATCTGAGAATCAGGTGAATTAACATTAATTTGATGCTAATATGGTGTTAGGATGGTGTCCAAGGAATAAAGGTAATGAAGACCGGCTCAAAACTGCAAGAAAAAAAAAGAAGTCAAAATTTTGGCAGAAGCCCAGCGCGCCACCGCTGATCAAGTGGGCGGCCACGCCCAAACATCAGAGAGCCAGCGCGCCCGCGCTCATCAAGCGCGCGGTCGTACGGTGTTGGGATAGCAGAATCCTATTTCTACTTGGATTTTGAGAGAAAGACTTATATATTGCATGTGGTTTCTATATAAACAACTTTAGGTCGTTTTTAATAATATATCAAGTCAGAGACATATCAGAGCTACGGAGAAGACGACAAGAGACCTATAGAAGAATTCAACAAAGGCGAAGACGATCTAGTTTATTCTTGTAAATCTTTGTTTTGAATTGTAATCTTGGATGCTCGTTTCTTGTTTTGTTGAACCTATACTCTTGTGTTAACTTTGTTTGATTATTCATTATAAAGACTACGTTTATTATACTATGCTTTCATCGGAACCCACGTTGATGATGAGTCCGATTATGGGCTAATCGTTATCATGGGGTTCTAGCGGATTTATTTATGGATTTTTTTAGTTGATTTGTTTCGATGCCTTAGTGTGTGGTGATTGTATGATAACCTAGTAATGGTTGTGCATATTCATCATATGAGCGTCGCGAACTTATAAGATAGTGTGTTAATTCTTAATGAAGCGAAAGTGAATTTAAGGATTTAGAACTTGCCATGCTAGTGTAGGTTCATGTGTTAATGTTATGCATGATGCGTAGGTAATTTTAACCATCTTAATTGTCCTATGTAATCAAGATAGATAACTTATGCTTAAACCGTTAGTCTCTGTGGGAACGAATCTGATTTATATCTTATACTACTTGTGAACGCGTATACTTGCGTGTAATTTAGCGCGTGTTTAGCGACTAACGCCTTTGTATTCTATGTGTACTTTTAGGAACACATTCTTTTATTCATTTCGTATTTCCTATTTATGGAATTATTATTGTCATCTCATATTTAATTATATATTTTGTCCCAACTAACTTTTATTATGATTTAATATTACAAACGCAAAATGTGAAAATTTGTCCCGACCAAATACGTTTAACTCGAATTTTATTATTTAACCGACACAACTGAATTTTTTTATAAATACGATCTGAAACTCAGAAGTGTTACATTTTAAAAACATTTATTAATTTAAAACATTAAATTAACAGACGCTGACACTTTGACAGATCATGACTGACTTGTGCAGATCTTGATCGACTTCAGCTAATCCTGATCCCAACAAATTCTGATTTCTGACTTAGACATTTCCAACAAGTTAATAATTACAAGAAAATACGGGTCTCATTTTGACTACAGTTACAAGAATGCTGATGTTATTGTTATAATTGTCATATAGGGATTGACGGATAAAGGATGGTGGGGAAGGTGTACGGTAAAATTCTCGAACAAGAATGGATGGGAGCTTTGGCCTTAAAGTTAGGTTCACGAAAAATGTGAGCACTATAAAAGAATTGGAAAGGATGCAATGAATGCATGTTAGATTTTGTTTTTTTTGTAAGTGGAATACAAATGCCCTCTAGGAAATGAAAGTCAGAAGCTGAAAATGTTATTGATGATATGGAGGATCCTAAAGTGATGAAACGGTGAAAAAATAAAATTAAAATGATGTCAAAAGAAGATTAAAGATGAAGAGGTGACTAAATATAATTACCTAGCTGCATGAGAACTTTTATTTGTAGTCAAAATATACATATTTTTAATCGCTTTTGATGCTATTATTTGTAAGATAATATTACTGATATAGACAATACTTGATGCACTGCACAGTTGGTTGCCCCATCTTCATTTTTGTTCTACCTTAATATGTATGGGGAAACTAAGATGGATCTAATATTATATTAGATATAATTGATGATATCAGAAGTTAATTATCAGAGTTTTCCATCAGAGTCTACGATTGGAAGATATCAGAGTTTATCGAGCTTATCAGTATGTGACATATTATAGTTTATTATCAGTATTTATTTGTCAGCATCTGTCAAAGCTGGATTCTAGTGAGAGATTCATTCTGTCTAGAAGGCTTGATTTGCATAAAATATGTGGTGTAGGACTTAACCTATTTGTAGCAATCAATAGTTGGATATGTATTAGGTTTCCTTATTCATGTATATCATATCAACTAGATAGATTGTGTAACTGTGTAGTATATAAGCACGGATTAAGTTAACATTATAGGTGTCAATTCATTGATATATAATTCATGTAACTTAAAAGCTCTCAATGATAAATGTTCATCTTTTGAGATGATTTTGTAACAGTTTTATATATCATTATATATATTGTTCCTTGCTATTGAGTTTCAATTCGAGTTGATTGTTATATACTGTATTAACCCCTTTCTACGGTATTGTTTAAGGCCTAATAATTGTTATCAGAGTTTGTTGTTGATACATAAACATTTTAAGATCTAGAAAAATAATAAATAAATGGTAGAAAAAACTCAACAGATACAACCACCATCAGTCACAAATCAATAAGAACACGAGAAGATATGAAACCATCAGAATTTCTATTCTGAAAGTGAATGAATATCCTTTATGGAAAGTGATGATGATTATTTATCTAGAAGCTACAAATATTGAATATCTAAACATGATTTATGATGGTCTATACAAGCCTAAAAAATTGGCTGATTCTGTTGCCGGTGAGGCTAGAAAGATGGTTGATAAAGAAAATAAGGATTACATTGCTGAGGATTTTGCATCTATCATGAAAGATGCTAAGGTCGGACACCGCTTGCATAGCATTCTGGATAGTATTATGTCCAATAGAGTAATTGGATGTAAAACTATCAAAAAGATATGGGACACTTTGGAGGTTAAGTGTCAAGGCACAACTGCTATTAAAAAGAACAAGAAAACAATTCTCACACAGGAGTATGAGCAATTTAACTCAAAAGCTGATGAGTCTCTTACTGAGATCTATGACAGGTGTCGGAAATTGTTGAATGATTTATCACTTGTGGATAAGGAGTATGATCCACAAAATTCAAATATGAAGTTTCTTCTTGCGCTTCCAGAAAAGTGGGATTTGAAGGTCACATCCATAAAAGACAACTATGATCTTGAAGATACATCTCTAGATGAGATCTATGGAATGATGAAGACTCGTGAACTGGAGATGGATTAAAGGAGCAAGAGGAAAGAGTCAAGATCTAAACAAGTTACACTCAGAGCTGAAGAGAAGCCAAAAGAAAGATTTGTGAGAAATGGTAATTCAAAAGGACAGGTCATGATTGTAAAGTCTGATATTGAGTCATCCAATACTGATGATGACTTAAATACTGATATCTTCACAAAATATGAAAAATAGACTATAAAAAAACTTACTTGATCTTTATATTAAAAATCAAATTAGTTGTGCTACAGATCCGTGTTCTTAAATACTTTAAAACACAACTACTTCTTGAGATAATACAAGAAAATCAAGATCTATTTTATTACCTCTGAACTAAGGACACGTGACATATTTTATAGATTACCATGCACAGTTTACATGAATTACACTAAAATAAACTAACACATTTTCCAAAGACCTTTTGTCTATTTCTATTTTAAGTGCAACAAATCTCCATATAATTTTCTAGGTTTGTGACCCTCCTTTTCCAGTTTGTTGTGCAAGACATGCCTGTACTATAACAAGACTAAGTCAAATTGACAACCCTAAGTAAGTTGTATTGTAATCTTAGTTTGCATTTTGTATTGTAACATTTAAAGTCTGTAAAAATGTCAAAGAGCCAACTGGAGTCTTTTTCTGTAAACGGTATCAAGCCTAAGAATTCTATATGGAAGAAGATCATGCCTCAGAAGAATTATGAAGAAGCTTGGTGTTGAATAAATCTGTTTTGAGAAAATGTTCTGAGTTAAGATCTTTACAAGTCACAGATTTAGTGTTATAGAGAAGTCATTGGGGAACTCCAGAATGACTTATAGAGAAGTCAGGAAAGCTACTAGAGAACTCAGAGATATCAACAAGCCAAATTGAAGACATGAAGATTGGAGATATCGACAAGTCATTTCTTCACTAGAGAACTCATAGTTATCGACAAGTAAAATATCACTAGAGAACTCTGAGATACCGACAAGTCAAATTTTACTAGAGAACTCTAAGATATCGATAAGTCAAATATCGCTAGAGAACTCTGAGATATTGACAAGTTAAATATCACTAGAGAACTCTGAGTTATCAACAAGTCAATTAGTCACTAGAGAACTCAAAGATATCGATAAGCCAAAGTGAAGACATGAAGATGAGAGACCTCGACAAGCTAAATTCTCTTATAGAGATTTCAAAGACCTCTACAAGTCAAAACAATTATAGAGTAATGAGAGATCTCAATAAGTCATTATACTTATCGAGATGTCAAGTTCTCTATATATCAAACTGGAGATCTCGAGGTAAAACTCAAAGTACAAAAGGCAGCTTGAGGCGTGCAAGATCAAGGGTGAAGATTAACTGACAAAGGAAGAACAAAGTTAACACTGTTTACAAAGATATGCTAAACCAGAAATGGAAAATGTGCTTTTCCTAAAATGGAATGATTAGTGACAGTTTACTAAAGTGAATAGCATCTCTTATTATACACTGTGTAAACCAGTAGTTAACAATCATATAAAGTTAACACTGGTCCTTTGTTAAAAGTAACAATTTAGATTAGAAAAATCTTGTGTTCTCTCAAGAAAGAAGCTAAGCTCTTTATCAACAAAGAGCCTAGAAATTTTGTAGCAAAACATTCTTAATTTTAATATAAAATTAAGTGAGTTTTGAAAGATTTTGTTCACTGTTATTGTTTGTTTAATTTCAGTATTAACACGTCTCACTGCAAGATTTAATTTACTTTGTTCATAACCATAAACACTTCAAGAAAATCATAAAAACACAAAAACACATTTACCCCCCCCCCCCCGCGTGTGTAATTCATTACCTAACAAGCGGTATTAGAGCAAAATCTGAAAGTAAACAGATTCAAGATCTTGGAAGAATGAATACACAGAAAATCAGTAGCATCAAAATCCCTACTTTTGATAAGACTAACTACACTCTATGGAAGAAGAAAATGTTGTTGTTTATCAGGATGGCCAATCCATTATATATTCAGATTCTCAAGAATGGGCTTTTCAGTCCTATGGTTAGAGTTGAGGAATCTACATATGGAGACATGGTCATCCCAGCTCATTATTCTCCTAAAGACTCTTCTGAGTACACTGAGCCTGAGAAAGAAAAAGTTTCCCTAGATGGATTGCAGCTGATCTTGATAGAGTCACTTGACAATATAATGTATAACAACATTATCAACTGTGACACTGCTAAGCAGATCTTGGAAAAGATTGAAATACTTTGTGAAGGAACCGAGGAGGTTAGATCTAGTCAAAGGAGAATACTGATTTCACAGTATGAGGGTTTCATGGCTAAGCCAAAAGAAAGTATCACTGATATGTTTGAAAGGTTTAACAAGCTGATAAATGACTTGCAGCTGCATGACAAGTACTATAAAGCTGAAGAAGTGAACTTGGAGTTTTTGCTTACACTCCCTCATCATTTGGAACAGAAAATCTCAGCAATCAGAGAAGGGAGAGACTTGAGCAAAATAACTTTGGAAGTCCTATATAGAATATTAAAAACATATGAATTAGAGATGATTCAAAGGAAATCATTGAGAGCTGGTCAAGGGCATGTTGTAGATGGTTCAAGTGCTCTAATTGTCAATGAAAGCCAGAACTCTAATGATGAGTCAAGATCCCAGACTCCAGTTGCCTCAACAAGTGAGCAATGAAACAATGATTCACATGAATAAGTCATACTGGAATTGGAAGAAGATGAGTCCTACACCCTAGATGAACTTGATGAGCTTGATCAGTCAATGGCCTATTTGGCAAGAAAGTTCTCTAATATTAGAGTAAAGAAGCCAAGATTCTTCAAGAGTAAAGGACAATCATTCAACAAAGATAGCAGCTGGAAAGGAAAAGGGAAGTACACATTTGATAGCAAAAATGGTTACAAAACTGGATATGTTGACAGATCAAAGATAAGGTACTTTAACTGTGATGAGCTAGGCCATTTTGCTATAGAATACAGGAAACCCAAGAAAGTAAAGAAAGACAAAGCTTATCTTGAACTGGAAGCAAAGTATGAAGCTCTTCTGAAGAAACAGCAAAACAAAGCTTATATTGCAGAGGGAATGTAATAACCCCAATTTTTGGAATTTTTGAAACACTGATGAATAGTAACTTTTTGCTGATGATGCTGATTAAGGAAAATTATCAGACCACGCTATATAGGATTACTGTTATGGAAATTCTAAGATCGTATTAGTATTCCATAAAGTAAATGAGTGTATATAAAGATCGTCAGAATCAAAATTCAAAAACTTTGATTTTTCCCGAAAATCCACCAGATACCGAAAGAATTGAGTATAAGGTAACATGATTAAAATGATTTAAATTCAAAGATACGCGAATATGATCCCTCAAACGACGAACGAGAATGAAAGTTACGCGAACCGTGAAACAAATACGCAACCAAGAGATAAACTTGTACAAGAATACAAGGTATTATGACATCATCAAACCACAAGACAAAGACCTGTGGCAAATAGATGACACAAGCAGGATGACATAAGCATGACAAGGGGTTTTGTTTTGTTGGTTGATTTTGGGCCATATAAATTTTATTATGGTAAAAAGCTAAAACATTTGCCAAGAGAAAAAGGAGAAGCAACCAAGCAAATATCATAAAACACAATAATTAGAAGTTAACTTTTGCTTCCAAGAACAAAAGCTTTCGGCCAAAAAGATACCAGCAACTTCAAACTGCCATATCTCCTTCAATACTCACTCAAATGTTGTTTTCTATAGCTCATTGGAAAGGTATTGAGATGGCCTACAACTCTTGTTCACAAGTCTCGTCTAAATAAGAATGGTAAGACCCTAATTTTTATAGTTCTTTTAATCGGACTTTTAGAAACTTCAAAACCTAACTTTATGTTCTTGATTTCTTTGGAAAGATCAAGCTTGTAGGAGGTTGGATTAAGGCTCCCTAAGGCATCCTAGCAATTTAACACCTACCAAGGAAGGTATAAACTTCAAATTCTAGCCTTTACTTTATTTGTTAGTAAGTTTAATGGTTGGTTTTGTGAAATGAGAAGCATGGATTGTGATTATTAGTAGTTTGGTTTGATTTGGAAGTGTTTTGGTAATTGAAGCTTGATTATAGGTCATAGGTCTTGATTGTGGTTGTTTGAGTTGAAAAACTTGGAGGTTATGGACTGATGTGGTATGGTTTAGGTGAAGTTTTGTTGTATTGATGGTTATGAGTTGGTTGGTGGTTAATTAGAGTAGTTTAAACATTGGTAATCGCGTAAATATAGTCGTCGTAATGACCATTTTTATTCAACTGGTTGTTCTTAGTGTTCAGGACAGAAAACTCAACAACCAATCTGTAACATTGCCATTTTTAGCTAGATCGTGTCGTAAGCTTCATTTTGATATGTGGATCACTTGGTTCCGATGTACGGTTTACGAGAAACGACCGTTTTAAGTAACGGCGTTTCACGAACGAACCTTTACCCCTCGCTTTACTTTGAGACCTTGTTTAAGGCCCTTAAAAGACTAATTGGATTACGAAACAATTATGTAAAGTGGGTTAGGCAGTTGGTAGAGTATTCGCGAAAGAGTCATCTTAAAATTTGTAATGGTTAATTGATTAAAATTGGTGGAGCCGAGGGTACGCAAGCGATTAACGCAAATCTTTAAGCGTGTAAGCGACCGTTAGGGTATGAGTGAGTTTTTACTATTTTCTTAAGTGACCGTGGTCTAATTCCGGATTATGTTGTTGTTCATAGGTTACCAGACCCACTCTAAGCTTAAGTCTATCCTGGAACACTCGGGTAAGTTTTCTACCGTATAACTGTTGTTGTGATGTATATATGTATATGCATTATTCTATGATAAGTGCATGATTGTTATTAGAAAATCTTGCGATATATTGGAGCATGTTGATATGATATATATGCATGCCTGTTTCGTAATCTTGATATCTTGTTATCGATTCAATTGTTTATAAACTGCATAATACCTATGCTAGAGATATGCATTATTTACGTATACCCTTAGTATAGGGGACCCAGAGTTGAACATTTTTCTAAACTGGGAGGCAATGCTCCCGAGTATATTATATGTATATATATAAATAGTTTTCAAAACTATTAATCGAATAAGGTTTATTCAATAGTTTTATTTTATAAATGGATATTATTTTGAATATTCATTCGAGGACCTATGACTCCACTTATTTTATTTAATGAATATTATTTTGAATATTCATTCGAGGACTTATGACTCCGCTTATTTTATTTAATAAATATTATTTTGAATATTCATTCGAGGACTTATGACTCCGCTTATTTAATTAAATATTATTCTTTATTTTCCTAAAGAATAATGTTTCGACATTTGCCAAGTATTCGGAAAATAATTGATACTATCAAACTATTCTTACTTTAAATATTTCCAGAGATTATTTTCAAACTTTATCAAAACTATTTTTGGAAAGTTAGAGCGGATCCCAAAACTCATTCAAATTTAAGATCTTCCTTTCGAAGGGTATTTAAATACTCGCTCAAAAATCTGAGGTATCCGGCTCCGTGATGTATTTTTATATTCGCAACAAGGTTACTATTTTGATAAAAGAGTTTTTGATTACTTACCCAACACTCGGGAAGTAAAATTCTTGGAATAAGTTAATCCATTAACATGCATCGCCTGGGAAATATCGGTGAGTTTTTCTTTCCAACTACATACGACTTCTTAGTGGAGCCGTATCAACAAGTTTCTACTTGGGGAAAGGTGAGACAAGCTTTATGTTTCAGAGTCATGGATTTTATTTGAACTAGAAGTGGCGTAAGTGGTCGAGTGGTGCCAGCCCAGCCTTATTATATTGGCCCAAATGGCCCGAAAGTTCTGCTAAGACGGTCCATTCCTTAGGAGTCCAGTGTTCGGTTGACAAGTAAATCCGATTGTTCTCCTCTACATGTAGAAAATGGTGGGGTTGCACTACTGCGACTGATCATCGTGAGTGGTCTTCCTGGCGCGGCAAACTCCCGTAATGAGTTCATCATCCGGTTGGATATTTATGCAACACTACCCAGAGCACTTCGATAGAAAGGCTACGGTTGGGCAATTGTTGAGTGTTGGTAGGGTCGAGTTTTCAAAATGATATTTTCATCAAATGAATTATCTCGTAATTTCATTTCATTTTGATGATATTTCAGAGATTGACTCTATACAAGTTTTGTCTTGTAACTTCATCTGTGGGATGAACTATTTATACCTTGAACGGTGGTAGTTCAAGTAGTATTTGAAAAAGATATAAGTATATTGGAGTATCTTGTAACTTCATCTTTTCAACTTATATCTAGTAATTGATTATCTTATGCATGACAAAGATTTTTTAAAAAACGTTGAGACAAGGTTAGATATATGGGATCACCTTGCAACGATATCTTTATACAGTTATAAATTGGAACTCTGTGTATATTATACATGTCAGAGGATTTCAAAGATTTTGAGAAGTATATATGTATATATATACTGAATATTTTACGACTTCGTCCCATTAAGATATCAACTTGGTTCATTTCTGCTTGACCAAGACTTTCATGAGTACTATGAAGATGCTCATATATTGTTAATTATTATACATATTATTTCAGTGGGCTTGCTGTTCACCCTTGCTTTCTTCTTTTATCACATAACAACAGATAGACAAGATGAACATGACCAAGCTCCCAATTCTTGTGCGGATAGGAAACGTTCTGCAGTTTCCTATAGGCGTTGATGTCGCTGTAGCCGAGGTAGGAACTACCAATAGGCTAGGCTTTCAACTGTTGATGTACCAGACTTATATATATTATGAATTGTAATAATGGCAAAGAATATGTAAATTTATTCAGAAACCCTTTTGAGGTGTAATGACTTATAATTGTGGAATAAAATGACTTGTGTTATTTTTTGTATTCATCTCTGAGACTATAAGTTGTGGTTGGTGTGTGTATATTGTGGGGTCACAGTACGCAGTAGTTAGTTGTTTATTAAGATTAAGTGTTATTAAGGGAAATGAAACTCGTGAAAACCCGGATCCCCCACCCCGGATTTGGGGGTGTTACAGAAATGGTATCAGAGCTAAGAGTTATAAACCTCAGAGATGATGCGTCGTTAAAATGATAAGCTCACTAAGATAATAAGAACTCTTGCCAAGTTCATAGTCGAACTACCTAACGTAATACTGACAATTAAAATCCTTACGGGACCCCTTATAAATATCATAATAGAAGTGTAGTTCGTTATCGTATATGGTAGTGGGACTGCGAACCCGGAAGTTCAAAAGAAATATTACGATGATTTTTACTATATATTGGGGATCAGATTGTGGATCCAATGGAGCACCCTAACGAGAGACCAGATGATGTTCATATTAAAGATGTAGCAATTAAGGATGTTATCCCAAAAGGGATTATTGCTGAGAAAGGATCCCGTGGAGGATTCTGACAAGAATGAAGAAAGGACCGCTAAGGAATTGACGACCGTGGTTAGGGCGACTACCAGAGGTAGCATTGGCCGGTTATTACCGTAGGTTCGTTCAAGTTTGCAAAGGTAGCAGCCCCTTTAACGTGACTTACTCATAAGACTGAGAAGTTCGAATGGACAGAGAAATGCAAGAACAACTTTCAAGAACTGAAGCAAAGATTGGTGACGACCCCTATGTTGGCATTGCCGGATGGAAAAGGAGATTTTGTGATTTGTAGTGATGCTTCGCATAAGGAATTAGGGTGCTTCTTATACAGCACGGAAAGGTAATCGCGTATGCATCAAGATGATTAAGGGAATATAAAATTCGATATCCCCACCCATGAGCTTGGGCTCGTGGCAATAGTTTTGCCCTAAAGATTGGAGGCACTACTTGTATGGAGAGAAGTGCGAGATTTACAAAAACCATAAGAGCTCTAATACATTTTCACGCAGAAAGAGCTCAACATGCGCCAGAGGAGGTGGTTAGAGCTAATCAAGGATTATGATTGTAGATTCTTTATCATCCAGGGAAAGCCAATGTGGTGGCTGACGCCCTTAGTAGAAAGGAGAGACTCAGGATGATAATGTCTTCGAGAGAGTTGATAAGAGATTTTGAGAAAATGGAAATAGAAGTAAAGGTAACCGGAGCCGGTACTGAAAATCTGTTGAGATTGTAATGCTGCCCAAATTACTGGAAAATATCATATGGTGCTAAGAAAAAGTGATGAATGAAGGCAGAGAGCCAATGACTGGAGAAGAGATCAATACCGAGAAAGATGATAAGGGAATAATGAGGTATTCCTACAGAAATTGGGTTTCAATGTTTAAGAGCTTAAAGATGAGACCTTAGATGAAAGCCATAGTTTAAAGAATAAGATTTAGGGCAAACCCTGAATGTGATAGTCAGGGAGGTCACCATCAAGAAAGAAGGAACCCATAACATAATAAAGTGGAAATCAAGGATTTTAACGTATAAAATAACCCCGATTATGGGAGAAGGATGAAACATTTCATAATGAGAAAACAGAAGTCGAGCAAGATAGGAAAAACCAGGATGGTACTCCTATTGGGCAATCCATAGACCTGCCTAAACAAAACTTAAACTTTTATCCCCAACCACCACCTTTAGGAAACAATGCGGTGGGAAATTCTTTCAGGTGCTTTAAGTCGCTAAACTCTCAGAGTTCCAAGGAACAAATTGACCCAGTCGAGGCAAGATCCTGGCTAAAGGAAATAGAGGAGTCATTTGAGATTCTAAATGATTGACGAAGTGCAAAAGACTGTTTTGCCACTTACCTTCCTAAGAGAGAGGCCACCCGCTGGTGGAAGGCTAAGGAAGATAGAGATATAGTGTAGAAGTTTTAAAATCAGGCCAGAGGCGGACAAGTATGATGAATCATGAATCTAGGTTGTGAAAGTCGTCAAGGTTCGTCAGAAGGACACAAATCCAGAATGACGGGATGTTTGAAACCAATGCTTATGTTGTGTTGGTTCATGAAATGGTTGTAATAGAAACGAAAATAAAAGACTGAAAGGGGAAGGAGTATAAAGGAATATAAAGGAAATAAAGTTGAGAAGCGATAAGGGAATTAGGTATGTGAAACCCTAAGAAACCCTAGTAATAAATATATAGAGAAGTGTGTCATCATCAACGCGATGGTGACTGATCATGAGATAAAGTCAAGGTTTGAAGGTGTAAGCGATACGTATAATTAATCTCCTTAAGTTGAGAGTATTCGATGAAACTTTGAGATAGACCGATGGATTAATAAGGAAACACGGATGGACTGATGAGACATGATAACAAGAAATTAATAAAATGGGATGAAGGAAGTGACCTTCTAGAATGTGAAGTATATGTAAGACCTATGACTTGATGCCCAAAAGAGAGACACAAAGTATTGAAGATATCTCAACATTGAGATGACTGTTGAGATCAACAACAAAAGTAAATGAGGATTTAGTAAAAAGAAGTTCATGTTGAACACGACCAATATCTTCCAGAACATCCATGTCATCATTAACAAATCAAGCAAAAAAAATGTGGATAACTGTTGTTATCTTTTGGAGGCCATATGGATTGACCGTAGTTTGAATAGGGATGCTATTATGAAATTAGGTATAGACTATCGAGGTGGGAATGATTGAATAAGATACCCTTATCAGGGATATATGACTTGATTTATCCATGGAAGGATGTAAGTACCTTTTTAAAGGTGGAATTAAGGATTGAACCTCGATAATTGAGATGAACCATGGGGGAATGCATAAAGGTTGGCATTTCACCCTTAATGGGGACATTATGAGTTTGGGTGGTACGGAATGAAAGACTAAGGCAACAACAACCTTTAAGGATTAGTAGAGAAAGTTTTCAGAACTATATAGACAATGGTTCTAGTATTAGTAAATGGTATCTTGATATGCCATGTACCTAGGGAGTACATGATGAAGGATTTAAGGATAACCTTAGAGGTTTTACAAGGAGAAAGGTAATATTCAAAGTTCTCAAGAATATAAATTTTGATGTAAGAAATATGACATAATAATAATAATGCCAAGTGGGGCACATGTTAAACCATGAGAAAGTATAGATTAAACCAATGAAGGTCAAGATCGGTAAAAACAAGAAGGACCCGAGATAAGAGACGTCCTAAGTATGATCGAGAGTCAATCGTGACAATGTTCACATCTAAAGACTAAGGCAATGACTTATGGAAAAATGGTGATATTTTTTTCTCACCAGGACTTAAGAAAATCATTCTCACATAAGCAGTGATTTGAAATGAGGTATAAAATTTAGTTGAAGGTGGTTAAAATGACATTGATTTTAAGGAAATATTACTATCAGGAAAGGCCAAAGAGGTGGCCGACACTTTAAGTATAAGGGGACAATTATAGGCGCTCGTGACAGAGGAATACAGTGATGATGGTTAAATCCGTGAAGGTTGTATTATGGTGTAAAAGATTGACATTCCTTCTGATGATTGTGCGTTACTCAACCATAATAGTAGTTTGGTAAAGATTTAATTCATGTTATCACCGTGAGCGGGCTACCTATCTTGAGATAGGCCAGGGCCATGTTACGAAAGGACTAAATGAACCTTTGAGCTTCATGTCTCCTAATAAAGACATATGGTTAATAATGGTATTAACCTGCTATCGTTGCTTTATTGAAACTCTTCTGCAATTTTATTTGCTTTATGTCATATGTATGTCAAGTTCAGGAGTGTTCTCCATGAATCATGAATGGTGATTATGTTGCCTCTCTAGAAGATTTTGATACGGCAGGTATGCACTCCGTATGATTAGCTATTAAGATTCCAAGGAAAACGAATGACTACAATAGGTCAGCGGTGGACCATAGTAATGCACCAATGATTCTGCGAGTAATGAGCCGATTACAACCGTGATAGTTGTATTGGAATGGATGTTGAGATTGAGTACAACTAATCAGGTCGTGGTGATGTATAAGTTATTAATGATAGACCAACTAAGCCGAACATTTACTTATGATATATTTATTCCTTCCTATCGATAAAGAGTAGTATTACTATACGAAGAAGGTTGCGGTGTAAGCATAGAATTCTAGTAACGATGATGTCTAGAATAAAATCCCAGATTCGATTTTCGATGTCGAGGGGGTTTCAAAGGTGATTGTGTATAAGCTCGAGCAAGAGCATGGGTTCATAGAATGATGGACGGAATAGTAAATATTCAGGCACGTGAATTGCGATGTGATAATACTTGATGTTGAGATATATACATATATAGGTTTATTCTCCTGTGATAAACATCTATAGTTCAGAGGTAGACTCCAAGCCAGATGTTTTGTGGAAATATTTTTGTATAATTCTCTTAAATTCTTTCTTCTCTCTTCTTTTTATTTTCATGTAAACAGAGAAGAACAACCCTTCCAGAAGGGGGGTATTGCCGAATGACTATCTATCTGTGTGATAGAAGCCTAGTAGGATACCACATGTTGTTTAATTGCTTGTCAAGTACTAAAGGCTGGCCACCTTCTGTACTAACTATGCAACAGAACAAGTGTTCATGATCATAGTGATCTCTCAATAAATTCATTTACTTCTATATGATTGATCAAGCTTCCAAAGATAGAAGCATCTAGAAAAGGAGTACTGTAAGTGCGTTGTCTTCAAAATCGAAATGTGTTCCTGGTACTAAGGTCGACAAAATAAATAGAAGGATATAGAATGCTAGAGAGTAACAGTATAGCTAGAATGGTATTATGAACGAAAGATAGTAATGCTTACAAACAATAAAAGGAGTATTGAGAAGCAAAAGCTATAGTGCTAGAAGCTATGATGAGAGTCTGTGTAATAGACTTGAAAGAATTTGGAATGATCATTTATCACGGATTGAGTTTTCTTACGACAATAGATCATATGTCAGTATCGAGATGTCACCTTATGAGATCCTTGAGGGAAGACAATGTCGATCTTCCTTATGTTAGGATGAAGTTTTAGAGCGCAAGATGCTCGGACCAGTAGTTGTCCAAATGACCAAGGATATAATAGATCTAATCAGAGGACGGTTGGTAGTAGCCCAAGATGGACATAAGAAGTATGTTGATTTGATAACGAAAGGACAAGGAGTATGAAGTAGGGGACCTAGTGTTGTGAAAGGTATCCCCTTGGAAAGATTTGGAAAGGATTGATGAGGTTCGGAAAGAAAGGAAAGCTAAGTCCACGATTTGTTGGACCCTTGGAGATATTAAAATGTATTGGGAAGTTAGTATATGACCTAGCCCTACCTCCGGACCTGTAGCAAGTTCATAATGTGTTCCACATATCAATGTTAAGGAAGTGTAATCCGGATGCCAGACAAATATGGGCATATGAGCGCATAGACATGCAACCAGACGTAACCTATATGGAGCAACCAGGAAGGGTTATAGATCAAAAAGGAATAAGTGCTTAGGAGAAGGGTTATCAAACTAGTCAGAGTTTGGTGGCAGAACCACAATGTGGGAAAATTTACTTGAGAGTTAGAAAGTGCAATGCTAAGAGAGTATCCTTATCCATTTTCTATCTGATTCCGGGACGGAATCCTTTTAAGGAGGGGAGACTGTAATAACCCCAATTTTTGGAATTTTTGAAACATTGATGAATAGTAACTTTTGCTGATGATTCAGATTAAGGAAAATTATCAGACCACGCTATATAGGAATACTGTTATGGAAATTCTAAGATCGTATTAGTATTCCATAAAGTAAATGAGTGTATGTAAAGATCATCAGAATCAAAATTCGAACACTTTGATTTTCCCGAAAATCCACCAGATACCGAAAGAATTGAGTATAAGGTAACATGATTAAAAGGATTTAGATTCAAGGATTATAAGAGAGGATCATAAAAGGAATATAAAATATTGAGAAAGGTTTAGGGGAACCCAAGTAATAAGATCCCGGATATGATCCCTCAAACGACGAACGAGAACGAAAGTTACGCGAACCGTGAAACAAATACGCAACCAAGAGATAAGCTTGTACAAGAATCCAAGGTATTATGACATTATCAAACCACAAGACAAAGACATGTGACAAATAGATGACACAAGCAGGATGACATAAGCATGACAAGGGGTTTTATTTTGTTGGTTGATTTTGGGCCATGTAAAATTTACCATGGTAAAAAGCTAAAATATTTGCCAAGACAAAAAGGAGAAGCAACCAAACAAATATCATAAAACACAAAAATTAGAAGTTGACTTTTGCTTCCAAGAACAAAAGCTCTCGGCCAAAACAATACCAGCAACTTCAAACTGCCATATCTCCTTCAATACTCACTCAAATGTTGTGTTCTATAGCTCGTTGGAAAGGTATTGAGATGGCCTACAACTCTTGTTCATAATCTCATCCAAATAATCATGTTAAAACCCTAATTTTTACAGTTCTTTCAATCGGAATTTTAGAAACTTCAAAACCTAACTTTATGTTCTTGATTTCTTTGGAAAGATCAAGCTTGTAGGAGGTTAGATTAAGGCTCCCTAAGGCTTCCTAGCAACTTAAAACCTACCAAGGAAGGTATAAACTTCAAACCCTAGCCTTTAATTTATTTGTCAGTAAGTTTAATGGTTGGTTTTGTGAAATGAGAAGCATGGATTGTGATTATTAGTAGTTTGGTTTGATTTGGAAGTGTTTTGGTAATTGAAGCTTGATTATAGTTCATAGGTCTTGATTGTGGTTGTTTGATTGAAAAACTTGGAGGTTATGGACTGATGTGGTATGGTTTAGGTGAAGTTTTGTTGTATTGATGGTTATGAGTTGGTTGGTGGTTAATTGGAGTAGTTTAAACATTGGTAATCGCGTAAACATAGCCGTCGTAATGCCCATTTTTATTCAACTACTGGTTCTTAGTTTTCAGGATAGAAAACTCAACAACCAATCTGTAATATTGCCATTTTTAGCTAGAGCGTGTCGTAAGCTTCATTTTGATATGTGGATCGCTTAGTTCTGATGTACGGTTTAGGAGAAACGACCTTTTAAGTAACGGCGTTTCGCGAATGAACCTTTACCCCTCGGTTTACTTTGAGACCTTGTTTAAGGCCCTTAAAGACTAATTGGATTACGAAAAAATTATGTAAGGTGGGTTAGGCAGTTGGTAGAGTATTCTCTAAAGATTCGTCTTAAAATTCGTAAAGATTAATTGATTAACATTGGTGGAACCGAGGGTACGCAAGCGTTTAACGCAAATCGTTAAGTGTGTAAGCGACCGTAAGCGACCGTTAGGGTATGAGTGAGTTTTGACTAGTTTCTTAAGCGACCATGGTCTAATTCCGGATTATATTATTGTTCATAGGTTACCGGACCCACTCTAAGCTTAAGTCTATCTCGGAACACTCAGGCAAGTTTTTTACTCGTATAACTGTTGTTGTGATGTATATATGGATATGCATTATCTTGTGATAAGTGCATGATTGTTATTAGCAAATCTTGCGATATATTGGAGCATATTTATATGATATATATGCATGCCTGTTTCGTAATCTTGATATCTTATAATCGATTCAATTGCTTATAAATTGCATAATACCTATGCTAGAGATAGGCATTATTTGCGTATACCCTTAGTATAAGGGACCCGAAGTTGAACATTTTTCTAAACCGGGAGGCGATGTTCCCGAGTATATTATATGTATATATATAAATAGTTTTCAAAACTATTAATCGAATAAGGTTTATTCGATAATTTTATTTTATAAATGAATATTATTTTGAATATTCATTCGAGGACTTATGACTCCACTTATTTTATTAAATAATATTCTTTATTTTCCTAAAGAATAATGTTTCGACATTTGCCAAGTATTCGGAAAATAATTGATACTATCAAACCATTCTTACTTTAAATATTTCCAGAGATTATTTTCAAACTTTATCAAAACTATTTTTGGAAAGTTAGAGCGGATCCCAGAACTCGTTTTCAAATTTAAGACCTTCCTTTCGAAGGGGAAATAAATACTCGCTCAAAAATCTGAGGGATCCGGCTCTGTGATGTATTTTTATATTCGCAACAAGGTTGCTGTTTTGATAAAAGAGTTTTTGATTACTTACCCAACACTCGGGAAGTAAAATTCTTGGAATAAGTTAATCCATTAATAGGCATCTCCTGGGAAATATCGGTGAGTTTTCTTTTCCAACTAGATACGACTTTTTGGTGGAGTCGTATCAACAAGTTTCTACTTGGGGAAAGGGGGGACGAGCTTTACGTTTCAGAGTCATGGATTTCATCTGAACTAGGAGTGGTGTAAGTGGTCGAGTGGCGCCAGCCCAGCCTTATTATATTGGCCCAAATGGCCCGAAAGTTCTGCTAAGTTGGTCCATTCCTTAGGAGTCCAGTGTTCGGTTGACAAGTAAATCCGACTGTTCTCCTCTACATGTAGAAAATGGTGGGGTTGCACTACTGCGACTGATCATCGTGAGTGGTCTTCCTGGAGCGGCAAACTCCCGTAATGAGTTCATCATCCAGTTGGATATTTTTGCAACACTACCCAGATTACTTCGATAGAAAGGCTACGGTTGGGCGATTGTTGAGTGTTGGTAGGGTCGAGTTTTCAAAATGATATTTTCATCAAATGAAGTATCTCGTAACTTCATTTTATTTTGATGATATTTCAGAGATTGACTCTATACAAGTTTTGTCTTATAACTTCATCTGTGGGATGAACTATTTATACCTTGAACGGTGGTAGTTCAAGTAGTATTCAAAAAAGATATAAGTATATTGGAGTATCTTGTAACTTCATCTTTTCAACTTATATCTAGTAAATGATTATCTTATGCATGACAAAGATTTTTAGAAAAACTTTAGACAAGGTTAGATATATGAGATCACCTTGCAATGATATCTTTATATAGTTATAAATTGGAACTCTGTGTATATTATACATGTCAGAGGATTTCAAATATTTTGAGAAGTAATGTGTATATATATACTGAATATTTTGTGACTTCGTCGTATTAAAATATCAACTTGTTTCATTTTTGCTTGACCAAGACTTTCATGAGTACTATGAAGATCCTCATATATTGTTGATTATTATACATATTATTTCAGTGGGCTTGTTGTTCACCCTTGCTTTCTTCTTTCATCACACAACAACAGATAAACAAGATGAACAGGACCAAGCTCCCAATTCGCGAGCGGATAGAAAACGTTCCGCAGTTTCCTGTAGGCGTTGATGCCGCTGTAGCAGAGCTGGGAACTACCAGTAGGCTAGGCTTTCAATTGTTGATATACCAGACTTATGTATATTATGAATTGTAATAATGGCAAAGAATATATAAATTTATTCAGAATCCCTTTTGAGGTGTAATGACTTATAGTTGTGGAATAAAATGACTTGTGTTATTTTTGGTATTCATCTATGAGACTATAACTTGTGGTGGGTGTGTGTTTATTGTGGGGTCACAGTACGCAGTAGTTGGTTGTTTATTAAGATTAAGTGTTATGAAGGGAAATGGAACTCGTGACAACCCGGATCCCCCACCCCGGATTTGGGGGTGTTACAGGGAAAGAGTTGGGATGTCTCTGATAATGATGAAGAGGAAGTTGGAAATTATGCACTAATTGCCTTGGATCAAGGAGAGTCATCCTCATCAAAATCACAGGTACCAACTCTTACTATCATTGACATAATTATGAGTCAATATAAGGAAACTGTAGAGAAGATGAGCACGGAAATGTTTCACATTCATACAAGTATGGTTGGTGCTAATGACGAGGTTATCAGACTGAAAAAGATAAATGAGAAGCTTGAAGATGAGAAACAAGAAGCTGAATTGTTGTTAGTAGAGCTTGAAGCTGTAAGACAAGAGAATGCATATCTAAAGAACAAGCTCAAGTGTGCAAGTGAGATTGAAGCAATGTTAAGAGAGAAGCTGGAAATGAATGAAGTCAAGTTAAAGTCGTTCAATAATGCATCTGAGTTGATTGGACAATACCATGAGAAGAACAAGCCATGTGCAAATATTGCTATTAGTCTTGATTATGATGCCTTGAACAGTAAGAAGAAAGATATATGTGACAAAGGAAAAGCAATGGAAAATGAAAATGTTCCAGCTATGTTGAAAAAGGTTGTTTCACCTATGTTCACGGCATATGAAGTTAACTTCAGTGAAGAAGAGTTGATTATAAAGCAAGAGATTGCTGATGAAGACAATGAGAAGAAAAATACAGAAGCAACTCAATCTTCCAAAGCTGAAGAAAAGCTCATGGACAACCAAGATTCCAAGACACCTGTCAAAGAAATAAAAGATGCAAATGCAAGAAAGAAGAAAAATAGAAATGGGAAGATTGGGATAAACAAAAGCAACAATTTTGCTTATGTTGCAGATGCTCTAAGAAAGAAATGTGAGAAATGTGGCTCTGTGAATCACCTAACTCACCTTTATAAAATGGTTGTTAGTAAGCCAGTTGAAGGAGCCTGCAAATACAATGAAGCAGATGCAAATGATCCCTACTCATTCTGTGACAAGTTTGATTGCATCCCTTGCAACTTGAAAGTAATAAAAAGTTACCACAAGCTGAGAGTAGATCTCAAAGAAACAAAAATTGGGTCTACAACAGACAGGGAAAATGCACAACAGTCAATGAATTCTATTTTATCTGAAACAACTCTAATTACTTCTGCTAAATCAGTTAACAAGAATAAAGTGCCCAATACTACTTGGGTTGCTAAACATACTTAAAACTCATTGTGTGTAGGGAAAAATGAAGAAGGTCATATGGATCAAAGACAGTGGATTTTTTAGACATATAATAGGTGATAAGGCCCTGCTATCACAATTTGAGGAGAAAGTTGGCCCTTTGGTGACCTTTGGAGACAACAACAAAGGATTCATAATGGGATATGGCAAGATTGTTTCTGGAAATGTTGTCATTGATGATGTAGCATTGGTAGCTGGTCTTGAAGTAAATATTCTCAGTATCATCCAGTTTGCAGAAAAAAGTTTTAAAGTTTTATTTGACAAAGAGGAATGTATTTTCATCAGCAAGAAAACCAATGAAGTTGCTCTAAAAGGAGCAAGGAAAGGAAGCTTGTTTGTTGCAGACTTGGACTGAATAAATGAGGATGGTATTTGTTGATTCTACACCAAGACTTCTATAAAGCAAAGCAACTTATGGCATAAGAAACTCTCACATCTGAACATCAAGGCAATTAACACCTTGGTCAAGAAAGAGTTAGTGAGAGACATGCCAAAATTAGAATTTGCTCAAATTGAAGTTTGTGAAGCTTGTCAGAAAGGAAAAATGAAAAGATTAAGTCACAAGTCAAAAATTGTGAATTCCATAAGTGCACTATTGCAACTTATTCACATGGATTTGTTTGGGCCAGTAAATATCTTATCAATTTCAAAAACAAATATGCACTTATAATGGTGGATGATTTCTCAAGATACACTTGGGTAAAGTTCATGCACTCTAAAGATGAAACTCCACACATCATAATTGAGCACATCAAGAAGATAGAAAAATAGGTTGAAGATCATAATTGTGTAAAGAGATTGAGAAGTGATAATGGAACAGAATTCAGGAATGCAACATTTAGTGAATTTTGCAAAAGCAAAGGCATTGTTCAAGAATTCTCAGCAGCTAGAACACCACAACAAAATGGGGTATTTGAAAGAAAGAATAGAACATTGGTAGAAGCTGCTAGGACAATATTGCAAGATGCCAAGTTGCCAATAAGTTTTTGGGAAGAAGCTGTTAACACTGCATGCTATACTCAAAACAGATATCTTATTAACAAGGTTCATGGCAAATCACCTTACTCAATCATGTCTATGAGAAAGCCTACTATAAAGCATCTTCATGTATTTGGAAGAAAGTGCTACATTTTGATAGACAACTCTGAATATATGGGAAAATTTGACTCAAAGGTTTTTGAAGCAATTTTTCTGGGATATTCATTGGAAAGAACTGCCTACAAGGTCTATGTAATTGATCAAAAAAAGATCATGGAAAGCACAGATGTGACTTTTAATGATGACAAGTTTCCAGGCTTGGAATGCCTTGATGATAATGAAGCTGAAGCCCTTGCATTTGAAAACCTCAACGTTAACAGTGATTCTGATAAAAAAAGATGAAGTCAATGCACAACAAATGATGAATGAAGAGATTAATGATCAAGAAAATCATGGAAATGGAAGCTCATATCAAACACCTGAATTTGATAGCACAAACTCAGGTGGAGAAAGAGAAGAAGGATCTACTAGTCATACCAATAATGAAGAAAATGATGAAGGCACAAGTCAACAAACTCACACAAGAAAGTGGGATAGAAGTCACACTAGAGAAGCAATTATTGGTAATCCAACTGCTGGTGTGAGAACTAGAAGTGCAACTGCTAATGAGTGCCTACATGCATGCTTTCTATCTCAAGTAGAGCCTAAGAAAACTGAAGAAGCTCTAATGGATCCTGATTGGGTATCTGCCATGCAGGAAGAACTGGATCAGTTTGAAAGAAACAAAGTTTGGGAGTTAGTTCATGCACCAAAGAACAGGAGTGTAATTGGAACAAAATGGGTGTTGAGGAACAAGATGGATAAAAATGGTATAGTTACTAGGAACAAGGCAAGATTGGTTGAAAAAGGCTACTCACAGGAGTGTAATTGGAACAAAATGGGTGTTCAGGAACAAGATGGATAAAAATGGTATAGTTGCTAGGAACAAGGCAAGATTGGTTGCAAAAGGCTACTCACAGGAAGAAGGAATTGATTATGATGAAACTTTTGCTCCAGTTGCAAGACTTGAAGCAATATGGATTTTTCTAGCATTTGCTGCACATTCAAATTTCAAAGTGTATCAAATGGATGTCAAGAGTGCCTTCTTAAATGGTGAGCTAGAGGAAGATGTTTATGTGCAACAACCATCTAGCTTTGAAGATCCAGAATTTCCAGATTTTGTGTACAAGTTACTCAAGGCTCTATATGGACTAAAACAGGCACCTAGAGCTTGGTATGATACATTGTCAGAATTCTTACCTAAACATGGTTTTACTAGAGGCACTATAGACAAGACTATCTTCTACAAGAAGCATGGTGATGATATGATCCTAGTTCAGATTTATGTGGATGATATCATTTTTGGTTCTACAAATGAAAAGCATTTCCAAAGATTCTCCAGGCTTATGCAGAGTGAATATGAAATGAGTATGATGGGAGAATTAATCTACTTTCTTGAACTTCAGGTCAGTCAAAGAAGTGATGGAATCTTCATCAGCCAAACTAAGTATGTCAAAGATTTATTGAAAAAGTTTGGTATGGTTGATTGTTCACCTGCATCTACACCTATGTCTACAACAACAAAGTTGGATGAAGATAAAAAGGGCAAACGTGTACATATTTCAAGCTATAGAGGGATGATTGGATCATTACTTTATTTAACTGCAACTAGACCATACATCATGTTTACTACATATCTGTGTGCAAGATTTCAAGCCAATCCAAAAGAATCACATTTGATGGCTGTAAAGAGGATTTTCAGATATCTGAAGAGGACTCCAAACTTGGGATTATGGTATCCTAAGGGAACTGGTTTTGAAGCTATTGGCTACACAGATGCAGATTTTGCTGGATGCAGGGTTGACAGAAAGAGTACTAGTGGAAGCTGTCAATTTCTTGGACAAAAACTTGTGTCCTGGTATAGCAAGAAATAACAATCTATGTCAAATTCTAGAGCAGTGGCTGAATACATAGTTGCAGGAAGTTGTTGTGCTCAGGTGCTTTGGATTAGAAATCAGCTAATGGACTATGGCCTAGTCTTACACAAAATTCCAATTATGTGTGACAATACTAGTGCTATATCTATAGTGGCTAATCTAGTTAATCATTCTAAAACAAAGCACATTGATGTAAGGTACCATTTTATTAGAGAACATGCTACAAATGGTACCATTGAGCTCATTTTTGTTCCAACAGAAAAATAATTAGCTGACATTTTTACTGAACCTTTGGATGAAGCAACTTTCACTAAACTTGTAGGTGAAATTGGAATGCTTAATTCTTCATCCTAAAGCAAGAACTCGGCTAATATTTTGCAGCAGATTAATTTCTAGTAAATTAAAATTAATTTGATTTAATTGGAAATTGATTGAAATATGAATTATAAATATTTTAGAAATCTCTGCATATTTATTTTTCAAAAATAAAAAATTTTAGCTTGAAATTTTTCAAATTCTAAGAAAACTGTCTAGCTGTTAATTTACATCCTTAATATGTAAAATTAACACAAGGCAGAATCAAAGAGATCAAAAGTATATAGAGAACTGAGTTCGCGATAAGTCTAATTGACTTATCGACAAGTCATTTTAAGACTTCTCGAGTGAGTTCTTGATAAGTCAATTTACTGACTTCTCGAGTGACTTCTCGATAAGCTTTATTATGACTTATCGATAAGTCATTGAAGAGTTCTCTAGTAGTATTAATTCACAGAGTTCTCTACAAGTATAACTTTTAGACTTATCAATAACTCAAAATTGAAATAATTTAATTTAATTAATTATTTTGGTAAAAATACTTTTGGCAAAATTATTCTGATTTTATTTTGATATAATTCAAATAAAAATTGGAATCAAATTCAGTCCATTTTGGACAAACTGGGTATTTATTTGACATCTCGTTAAGCTTATTTTTAGTTCTCTACAAGAATAAATAAAATGACTTATCGATATGTTTTTCACATTTCAAAATGACTTCTCGATAAGTATATTCCAAACGTCTACTTTTGACTTCTCGACAAGTCATTTGCTTTTACTATAAATACCCAGACATCTCGATACATATACATACTTACACCTTCGAGAACTCTAAGTGACCTAGCTTTATCATTCTAAAACTGATTTCTCTCTCGTTTTCACTCCTTTCTCACTAATTTTTCTTACCCACTAAACTTCATACTCATAACAATGGCAGCAAACAATATTGTACCTTTCATCCCAAAGGAGACCAACTTCATTGCATTCCTAGATGCAAACCAAGCACCTGAAAATTTTAAAAGTTTTGTCAAGTTCATGTCTGAGACCTACTTTGTAGGGGCTCTTACTGCTAATCCCGTGCTTTACTTGGATGTGTTAGGGGATTTTTGGAACACAGCAGTAACAAGGACAATTGTGCATGAGAACCAGACTGTATCAATAGTGATAAACTGCACAATCAAGGTCCAACATGTGGAGATCTTTGAGGATGATGTCAATATGGCATTAGGAATACCTACTGACAAGCTAGTGGAGGCTCCAACTCAGGATGAGCTGTATGAGTTCATGGACTTTATCAATTATTCTGAGAAGATCAATCTATCAAGCATGAACAAGAAGCACCTGAGGAGAAAATGGTCCTTCATGTTTGATTCAGTAATAAGGGCTTTCACTTGCAAGAAGTCAGGGTTTGACAACATATCTATTGTTGTACAGAAGATGGTCTACTCAATGGCTCACAACAAACAGCTCAATGTAGGACACTACATACTAGAAGAATTGAATAACAGGCTAACTATGCCATTAGAGTCAAGAGGTAAGGAAATTTTTCTTCCTAGATTCATTATGTCTGCTTTAAACCATAGAGTCAATGACATACATATGCTTGAAGGGGTAAATAGGTCATTAATTGGCAACTATAAGCAATTGTCCAGAATTCTATTTGGATCACTTATTATTAAGAATAAGGTTCCAGTGGATCTTAACTTAACACCTTTCATGATTGAAAGATTTAAGACCTACCCTTATCCTATGCCAGACATGAGAACCAGTGCAAGCAACCTAGTGCAACAATGGTTCATGAGCCCCTGGAAGCACAAACACAGGCACAACCACAGGAACCTACACATGTTGAACCTACTTTTTTATAACCATTAGCAACTAGGAAACCAACCACTTCATCCTCTCAAAAGGATGAAGTGAGTAAAAAAAGTGAAAGGAGATAACCCTCATAGTAATAGATGAGAGTGGTGAGGAACAAACAGAAGCTGAGTCACCATTGGTCAAGAGAACAAAGAAGGGTAAGAAATCTGAGCTGATCACTCAAACCACCTCTGTATCCTCCCAAAAGGATGCAGGTGTACAAATGGGGACTAAACAGAATCTAGAGACATCCTCTCAACAGGGTGTTTCTATTAAAAAGAGCATTCTCCCCAATACATCATGTACAGAGTCTGCACAGCCAACACTTGATCAAATTCAAGTGTATGGTTGAAGAAATAAGGATGACACACACAGTGAGAGCACATCTATTGAAGCTCCCTCATCCATTCAGAGGGAGCTGCCAACACTCACTACTGAACAAAAATTCTCAATCTCTCAAATTTATTCTTCAAATACAGCACTTGAATCCATTTCTCAAGTGCAAGCTCATTCAAGTGACATGGTTCCAGAAACCTTGCTCACCACCCAGAAATCACGTTTAGTTGGTAAGAGGCTACATGCCGGGGTAGAACTTGATGACACCAACACCAATATGGGGGATTCATCAGTTTTTACTGAAGGCCCCATGGAGATCACAAATGCACCTTCATGTACAAATCAGCCTTCACAGGCTGTTAGGTTTGAGGGTAGTACTCCTGAGGGGGAGCTATCTAAATCCTCTCCAATTCAATTGGAGGTTCCTGTTCAAGGAACAACTCCCCTCAAAACCCTGGTAGAAATTGCATTAGCAGTTGATGCTAGGAGTACAATTGCCAATGACCCTACTATGGGAGAGGCAAGTTTATCATATTCATGTGATAGTGCTTTGCAAGAAGCACAAGGGTTTGAGACTGGTGCACATGACAATATCCCAGTCAAATCCCTTCCAATTCAAGTGGAGGTTCCCACTACATGTGAGGAAGAACAACTTGACATAAACACAGAGAATTCTGTGAGTCTAACTGTGACTTCAGTCACAGGTGGTTCTAACCCTTAACCATCCACCTCACAACCTCAACAACCACACTTGATCTCCCAATGGCTGTAAGAAACTGCAAATTAACCTTCCACCATTGAAGATCTTAGAGTTGATGAACTTGGAGGCCTTGCACAGATATCACAACAGCTACTCACATCCAACATGTCAAACCAGGACTACCAAGCTATCATGCTCACCTACTAGGCTGATATTGAAGAAAACCAAGAAAAAATTGTTAATGAAGCTGGTCAGGATGCTAACTGTGATGCTTGGCTGGATAAGGACTTCATTATTGAAATGGATGCTGTGCTAGCTAAGTTCAGAGAGGAGTACATGTTAGGGCTAGAACATGCGCTAATATTCACGCAGATATACGCGATCACAAGTAATATATGATTAATTCTAGTTCGTTCCCACAGAGACTGGTTAAAGTTAATTTTAATTAATATATTTATGCAACAATGGTATGGTTATTATCCAATGCTAAGATTTGTTAACTACAATTACCTAAGAGATTATACTAAAGAATATTAACTAAGAGATTTAAGAGGATTCTAACTTCATTACTACTTCATTCAATAGCATCTTGCCCTTAACGTTAGCATGCAATGGTGATGACACTAATCAGATAACACGAAACTGATAAAAGCCAACTTTCGTTACACGAATACCATACTACGAGACATCCACAAAAGAGATAGAAGTTGAATAGACACCGGTTATATTGAGACCTTATATGTCTATAGAATTTGACAACATAATGGTTTAACACACAAGTTATCTATCATGATTATTAGTGTTACGTGCTGATTCTCAATGATTAGGAGGAGCTCAGGATCTGACTATTTCGGATGTCATCAGTATTTGATGTGCCATCAGGATTTAATGCATCATCAGTATCTGCAGAACATCAGCATCTGAAGGCAGTCTGTTGTGAAGATTAATTATGTTCCTTATTTTGAGGGATGGATATCTGTTCGTTCTGAGTGATAGGACTTTGTATATTCAGTTAAAGATATGTATCATTTTCTGTTAGTAATTGATAATGCATATCCTAGACTGATTTGTAGCAGCTGTGTATTATATAAATACAGTTTAGGTCATCACATAGTGATTAACTCGAGTATTGTACGACCTAGCAGCTCTCAAGAACATCGGTATTTCTTGAGAGAGTTTGTAACATTTTTTATCAGAAATATAAAGAACTGTTATATTTTTATACTTGTTCGAAACATTTATACAATTAATTTACAATCAGAAGCGATCTAAACATGTCTCTGAACAAGTATGAAAGTATTAAAATCCTCATTATGAAAAAGGTTGAATATCCTACATGGAAGGTGAAGATGCTCATGCACCTGGAGGCTACAGATCCAGACTATCTCGACGTAATCAATGATGGACCCTACATGCCAACAAAACTGGTGCCTGCAACTCCTACTATTGCTGAATACTATCAGTTAAAGGAGAAGAGTGAGTGGACACTAGAAGAGAAATTTGTTATGCTAAAAGATGCAAAGGTAAGAAACATTTTGCATAACAGTCTTGATTATATGATGTCAAACATGGATATAGCCTACAAGACTGCTAAGGAGATCTGGGATGCACTTGAAACTCAATGTCAAGGAACCATGGCCATCAAGAAGAATAGAAGGGCTGTTCTAATTCAAGAATATAAACATATTGAGGCCAAACCTGATGAAAGTCTCACCAACATCTATGACAGGTTTCTCGCCCTTCTCAACAATCTATCCTTGGTGGGAAAAGTGTATGATCAGGAGGATTTAAACACTAAGTTTCTGAGAGCCTTGAATGGGGAATGGGAGATTCAGACTTCAATCATACGACATCAGTATGATTTGGAAATAATTACCCTGGATGAAGTCTATGGCATGCTGAGAACTCATGATCTGGAAGTTCAGCAAAGGAAAGAGAGGAAAATCAACAAAGGAAAATCAGTTTTTTTGAAAGTGAATGCTAAAGCTTCAAAAGAAAGGTCTGTTGAAGCTACAAGGAAAAAGAACAATCTTCCAGAATCAGATACTGATGATTCATCATCAAATCCTGATGATGATACTGATTCTGAAACTGATGAAAACATGACAAATTCTGATGTCATGCAAATGGCTGCATTGTTAGTTAAGGGCTTCAAAAGGATGCAATTCAGGAAGTCTCGGAAGAATAGAAGCTTCGGGAAAAAGTTCACTGGAGGAGAAAGGAAGTCATTTGGAAGAAGAGAAGGGAAGGACTCTAAAGCTGAAAAAGTTAACCAGTCGAAAATCAAGTGCTACAATTGTGATGAACCTGGTCACTTTGCTACAGAGTGCAAAAAGACAAAGCATGACAAAGGGAAGAACAAAGCCTTGATTACATCAAGCAAGAATTGGATGGACTCCACTGATTCTAAAAATGAAGAAACATGCTATGCATTGATGGCTAGCTTTGATGCTCCTGCTTCCTCTGATTCTAAGGTATCAACTTCCTTCTTCTCTTTTGATACTGAAGATATATCTGAACTGAAATCTATTCTTAAGTCTCTTCATGAAAATTTTAAAAATAAGATTCTAGAGTACAATAGGCTGTTAACTGAAAATGAAATCTTAAAGTCCAGGAATGATCAGTTGGAGTCTGACTTAGTAAATCAGATTGAAATTCGGAAAGAATGTGAGAAAGCTAAACATACAGTAAAGATACTAGAAGCTAAGTATAGTATGTTAGAGAAAGAATTAGAAAATAAGAGGAAAACTCTTAAAGCCTGGACTGATTTAGGCAAAAAGGTTCATGAGATGATCTCTAAGAAAAACTGAAAAGAATGTCTTGGTTATGTAGATGGAATTAAGGATGTTGACACTGAAAATAAAACTACCCTTAAGACTTATGTTAAGTTTATCTCTTCAGAAGCTGATGAACCCAAATCTATCTTTGAAAAGGGTTCAACATCAGCATCCCAAGAAAAGTCAGTAAGTGATAAATCTCAAAGAAAGGAAAATAAGGAAACCATTAAGACTGTTAAGAAAGAAAAGAGTATAGGACTTTTGTCTAAAAGACAATTGAAAAAAAGAAATTATTTGAGGTTACTCACAAACCTCAAGTTAAAAGTCCTAAAAGAAACATGAATGGTAAGCAAGGTATTTCTAAGGATTTTAATTATAAGTTTGTTCTCAATGCTCCTATAAAAACTTGTTTTAATTGTGGTAATACTAATCATCTTGTTATTGATTGCAGGAAGAGTAAGAAAATGAAAACTGCTATTCCTGAGTCTGATGTTAGGGGTAGATCAGTATTTTATAAACCACAAAATCCTTGTTTTCATTGTGGTAGTAGTTGACATTCAATTTACACCTGTAGTTCCTATCATACGCTGTATCATAACTATTATGAACCTTTGCCTAAATTCAATAAAACTGCTTATGTACTCAATTCCTCTAGTTCTACTAAATCTACTTCTGATAAGACAAATCCTCACAAAGGAAAAACTGTCAAAAGTATTTCTGAATCACAAAGGCTTAAGTTGTCCAAAAAGAGGGCCCAACTGTTAGTGTAGGTGCCCTAGAGGCAATACATTATTCTTTTAACTTTATGTCAGTTGATCATTCAATAAATGTATTTATTATGACCTTAATTACTGCGATATTTTGTTAGCATAATAAATGTCCTTAGAATCATGATACAAATTGTATAGTTTAAGTACATGACTTGAACTTGAGATTATATAATATATCATATTCTTAAAGGTCCCTAGTCGAGTATTATTATATAGGACAATAATAATACATAGATAGACTAGTATGTTGTTTGACAAGATAACCACATCTCATTGGTTATAAGTATGGGGATACTAAAGTCAATACATACGTACATGTGAGAGTACATGGTACTGGACAGACCCACAGTGAGATTCTTCATGTTTAATAAAGTCATAAGAAAGACTCACAGTGATAATGGTGTAACGATCCTTTGACTTGAAATCATTATATTTCTATACGAGGATTAATATACTTTGACTACATTAAAAGTTACTTTTGATCAGGTGATGATAAAAGTGGACATCGGGTATATCATGAGTCGTATGAGAAATATGAATGATAGATAAAGGATTTAACCCTCCTATAATTAGGAGAGATATTATTGGCCTCTTGATTGAGTGAGATTATAAAAGCATGGCCATGCTCAAATAATGATTTGTCTCGATAATCTACTCATGGATCAAGTAAACCCGGATTAAATGTTGAAGAGGATGACTAAATACATGCCTCGAGTTTAATCTATAATATGTATGGTTAAAGGGATTATATTACATGAAAAACATTAATCACAAAAGGTTTTATCTAATCACGATTTAATTATTGTTTAATTGGGTAACAATGATGTATTACTAGATACCGCTCATTGTTTATAATTTTATTAGAGAATAAAATTATTGCCAATTAAATAATAGCCTATAGGGTCGCACAAATAGAGCACTTAATGGAATAGTTAATTTAAATTATGGATTTAAATTAATTGATGATTATTTGAATTTTATTATAATTAAGTAAGACTTAATTGAGATAATATAAATTCGAATTAAAAGGAATGTTTTTGCCCATAATAATTAAGTATGACTTAGTTATTAATTAAATAATAGAAATTCGTTTTTATTATTTAATCCAATACCTACTAGGGTTGGGCTTTGCTATTATGGGCCTTTTTAATCAGTCATTATAAATAGATAATGAGAGGAGAAAGAGGCTGGTACGTTTTTTTAAGAAAACCCTAGCAGCAAAGAGAGGCAGAGGCAATTCAGATCGTCAAGAAGGAGGCTAGTACATCCATTCCGTAGTCAAGTTCGTGAGACGTTCTTGAAGGTGCTCGTGTGGATACCATAGAGGTGTTTCTCCGAGAGGTAGACACAAAGCGTGATAGCTAGGATCTCCGTTGAGTTCGTGAAAGTTAATCTCTTGAAAGGTATGATTCGTTATCTCCATAATCTGCCCATAATTATACATGGATCCTGTTTTGGGTTTCGAAATTTTTGTTTTATTTACGTTTATCCGCTGCGTTTTATGCCTTCGGAACCCAACAATGGCATCAGAGCTACGTGTATAAGGGGCTGATTTGGTTACGTGTTTACTGTATTTTTACAAGTATGCATGTATGATGAGTCTGCCATGATAACAGTTATGTTATATGAATGATATGATGAATCTGTTAATGATCTATATGATGATACTAGTATGTTTAAGATCTGCCATAACTCATATGTATGTGATCTCTTAAAATATGTATAATGATACACGTTTTTGGTAACTGGGATATGGATCGTGTGTATACTGATACATGCTTCTGGAATAGTATTCTGATACATGTTTTTCTAGTATTCTGATACTTGATTTTGCAAAAATTTCCGCCATCGGGGGGCTCGCTGCCCCCCCGAACCCCCCCAGCGACCTCACCGCGGAGGTCGATCCGCGTGGTTAGGGTTTCGTTTTTAATTTGTGCTTATGACATATGCTTTACTTATTTATTATTCTTGATTGGATCATGATAAGTGATAAATAGTATGTCATCTTTATATGATCTATCATGTTCTTTAATGGTTACTTGAGCATGGTGCATAGTTATGGCCTTAAGACCTTAGTTGTAATGGTTTATTCTTTTGGTTTGTAATAAATACGACTTGCATGTCGTTTTCTTATGTAGTTGTTTTATCTCGAATGTAACTCGAGTTCTTTTGTAAGTTCATTAGTATAATTCTTAATGTAACATCCAAGAAGGACAAGGGAAAGAGGAGGCATCCTATTGAGGCCAAGGAGACAATGGAAGCAATAGAGAAGACATATGTAATAGTTATTAATACACCATAGATTGACCTTGATCTTTTCATTAGCCTGAAAAGATCACATAGGATTGGGCCATAACTATTGCACGTTTACTTTACGTACTTTTCATATGATGTATAAATAGTATGTGTAGAGTAGAAAATGCATGTTTTAATTAGATTAATGATGCATGTATGTATTAGATACATCACCCAAGCCATGCCTTTAAACAAGATAAAATCTGTAACGACTCAAGATTTAAAATTAACAAACGATCATGAGATTCTCGTGTTTATGAAACACGGAATAAAATACGAATTTTCTTTATTTCTGACATGGGGCGATTTTGTCAACAACGGGTTCATAGAACTTGTAAGGCTGTGGGTTTTAAGCGAGACCGATGTGACTCCTCCACTACCTGGAAATCAAACCATTGACGAGTATTGATTTAAAGTATTTTATTCAAGGAAAAATTGGGAATCTCTTTATGATGGGATCATGATCGTTCTAAATTAAAAATCCCTAAGTAAAAATATTAAGTTTTAATAAGATGCTTTCCAATGAATGAACACTCATTAAATCCTAGATCGATAAGGGGAAGGGCTGTCAGTGGCAGGGGACTCCTATCTATCATGGTGAAATGCGACGAATATAAACGGTTATATTCGGACGTTGTATCATTGGGTCTAACTTAACTGAGTCATCATAATAAGGTGAATATAAACGGTTATATTCAACTATTATGAACTTAGAAGCATAGAGTTTGGATAAAAATCTATTAGATAGATAAGATCAATTGTTGTTCACCAAATTATCCAAGAATTATATATGATATAATTGACAACTGTTGTCTACCTAAATAATCATGTTTTAAGGATACCAGTGGTTGACTTAGAACATGACGAAATATGGATCTTGGCTCACTAGAAAGATTTATGGGATATACTTTCCGAATTAATAGTTAGGGCTATTAATTTGATAAAAAAATAGTGGGAGATATATTATGAATATATCATAATCATATGAACATAAAATTTTAACTCAGACAATCTAATGTTTATTTTGCGCTTTTATTATTGTAGATACTGAGTAATGGCAAACAACACAAACACACTATCCGTACGTTCAGTCCTTGAGAAGGACAAGCTGACAGGAGGAAACAACTTCCTAGACTGGCAGAGGAATTTGAGGATTGTCCTCAGGCAGGAGCGCAAGCTTCATGTCATTGATATTCCTCCTCCAGGCCCCCTTCCTGAGGGTGCTACTGCTGATGAACGAGCAGCACGCACAAAGGATGAGAATGATGCAAATGATGTTGCATGTCTTATGTTGGCAACTATGAGTGCTGAGCTTCAAAGACAGCATGTGCATATGGATGCATATACTATCAATGAGCACTTGCAAAGCATGTTTGCAAGCCAAACTCGTCAAGAAAGGTTCAACACGAGTAAGTCACTTTTTAATTGCAAACAAGGGGCGAGTGAACCAGTTGGCCCACATGTTCTGAAGATGATTGGTTACATTGAGTACCTTGAAACTTTGGGTTTCCCGATTGGTCCGGAAACTGGTATTGACCTAATCATGAATTCTTTGAACAACAAATTCACTCAGTTTGTTGTGAACTACAATATGAATGAATTTGACAAAACACCTACTGAATTGTTGCATATGTTGAGAACATATGAGACCAACATGAAGACAGCTGAACCTGCTCCCATACTGATGGTGGGAAATAAAGGTAAGGCCAAAGGGAAGGGCAAATGGAAGGGTAAGAAGAAGATTGGATCTGATTCTACACCCAAGACAAAGTCAGGTCCCAAACAGGCTTTAAAGCCTAAAGGTGGTGTGGCCAAGGGTGAATGTCACTATTGTAAGAAAGATGGTCACTGGAAGAGAAACTGTCCAATTTACTTGGAGGATCTGAAGAAAAAGAAAGCAGTTCAGATTTCTGGATCAGGTATTTATGTTATAGAAGTCAATTTGTCTATTTCTACATCTTGGGTATTTGATACTGGATGTGCTTCTCACATTTGTATAAATGTGCAGGGCCTGCAGAGAAGTAGAACTTTGGCTAAGGGAGAAGTGGACCTAAGAGTAGGCAATGGAGCAAAAGTTGCTGCTTTAGCTGTAGGGACTTATTATTTATCTATGCCCTCTGGGCTTGTTTTAGAACTAGAAGACTGTTTTTACGTGCCTGCGATTCGCAGAAACATTATTTCTGTTTCTTGTTTGGACAAGAAAGGTTTTTCGTTTACAATAAAGAACAATAGTTGCTCTTTTGCTTTGAATGATTTAACCTATGGTGTTGCGCGTTTATTTAATGGTTTATATGTTCTTGATTTAGATAACCCTGTCTGTAATATAGAAAACAAACGACTTAAAATAAATGACTCAAATCAAACATACCTCTGGCATTGTCGTCTAGGCCACATAAATGAGAAACGCATATCCAAATTACATAAGGATGGATACTTGGATAAGTTTGATTTTGAATCATACCAAGAATGCAAATCTTGTTTGCTTGGTAAGATGACTAAAGCCCCTTTCACTGGTAAGGGTCAAAGGGCCACTAAACGTCTGGAGCTAATACATAGTGATGTATGTGGCCCAATGCGTGTAATGGCTAGAGGAGGCTACTACTACTTCATAACATTTACTGATGATTTCAGTAGATATGGATATGTATATCTTATGAAGAACAAATCCGATTCTTTTGAAAAATTTAAAGAATACAAGGTTGAAGTAGAGAAGCAAATTGGCGGAGATGCAAGTATTAAGATCTTACGATCCGATCGTGGGGGTGAATACTTAAGCACCGAATTTAGAGAGTATTTGAAAGAGTGTGGTATTGTATCACAACTCACTCCGCCAGGAACACCTCAATGGAATGGAGTTTCAGAGAGGAGAAATCGCACCTTGTTGGACATGGTGCGATCGATGATGAGTCATGCAGATCTTCCAATTAGTTTCTGGGGTTACGCTCTAGAAACAGCGGCTTTCACACTTAACCGTGTTCCTACTAAGAAGGTTCAAAAGACTCCATATGAGATATGGAAAGAGAAACGGTCAGGCATGAACTTTATGAAAGTTTGGGGATGTAAGGCGTTTGTGAAACGTCAAGAATCTGACAAGCTTGGACCTAAATCCGAAGAGTGCATTTTTATAGGATACCCTAATGAAACAAAGGCGTATTATTTTTATAGTCCTTCTGAGCAGAAAGTGTTTATTGCTCGAGATGCTGTCTTCATGGAAAGAGATTTTGTTTCCAAAAGAAACAGTGGGAGAACTATAGATCTCGATGAAGATCGAGAACCGCAAAATAGCATTGAACCTGAAGTGGAACAAGAGCAGAATAATGATAATGCTCAACAAACACAGGTTGTTCGTAGATCTGGTAGATTTCGCCATGAGCCAGAGAGATATGGATTTCTCATGACTCAGTGTGGTGATTTGATGCTCATAGATGAAGATGAGCCTCTCACATACCAAGATGCTATGAACAGTCCAGACTCTAAGAGATGGCTTGAAGCCATGAAATCCGAGATAGATTCCATGTACGAAAACCAAGTATGGACTTTGGTTGATCCACCTGAAGGGGTAAAACCTATAGGGTGCAAATGGGTTTTTAAGAAGAAAAAGGGCATGGATGGAAATGTTCAGACCTATAAAGCTAGGCTGGTTGCAAAAGGTTTCAAACAAATTCATGGTATTGACTATGATGAAACTTTCTCACCAGTGGCTATGGTCAAGTCTATAAGGATTTTACTTGCCATTGCAGCATTCCATGATTATGAAATCTGGCAAATGGATGTCAAAACAGCCTTCCTTAATGGAAGCCTTAAAGAGGATGTGTACATGACACAACCTGAGGGTTTTGTCGATCCAAGGAATGCTGGCAAGGTATGTAAATTGCGTCGATCCATTTATGGATTGAAGCAATCCTCTAGGAGATGGAATATCCGTTTTGATGAAATAGTCACAGAGTATGGCTTTGTTCAAAACGAAGATGAACCGTGTGTTTACAAGAAGGTTAGTGGGAGCTATGTGGCATTCATAGTACTATATGTTGATGATATACTACTAATGGGGAATGACATACCTTCTCTAAAGGCTGTTAAGACTTGGTTAGGGAGCAATTTCTCCATTAAAGACTTAGGAGAGGCATCCTACATTCTAGGAATGAGGATCTATAGAGAAAGATCTAGAAGGATGATCGGTCTAAGTCAGAGCACATACATTGATAAGGTTTTGCATCGTTTTGGAATGCAAAATGCAAAAAGGGGATATGTCCCTGTGTCTCAAGGGATAACGATCTCTAAGGACCAGTGTCCGAAATCATTGGATGAGAAGGACCACATGAATAAAGTTCCATATGCTTCAGCAATTGGATCTATCATGTATGCAATGGTATGTACTCGCCCAGATGTCTCGTATGCTTTGAGCATGACGAGCAGATACCAGTCTAATCCGGGTGAAGGTCACTGGACGGCAGTTAAGAATATTCTTAAGTACCTGAAAAGAACTAAAGATTCATTCTTGGTGTATGGAGGAGAAGAGAAACTCGTTGTAAAAGGTTACACCGATGCAAGTTTCCAAACAGACAGAGATGATACTGTATCACAGTCTGGTTTTGTGTTTTGTCTAAACGGAGGTGCTGTAAGCTGGAAGAGTTCAAAGCAAGAAACAGTAGCTGATTCTACAATGGAGGCTGAGTACATTGCAGCTTGTGAAGCAGCTAAGGAGGCCGTTTGGATTCGAAAGTTCATTTCTGATTTGGGAGTGGTTCCATCGATCGCAGATCCCATTGATCTATACTGCGATAATAATGGAGCCATTGCACAGGCTAAAGAACCTAGATCACACTCCCGGGCTAAACATATACTCAGGAGATTTCACCTTATTCGAGAGATTAATGAAAGGGGTGATATACACATATGTAAAGTGCACACAAATGATAACATTGCAGACCCACTGACCAAAGGCTTGTCGCAGCAGAAGCACGATGGTCACACTAGTTCCATGGGTATTAGATATATGGGTGATTGGCTCTAGTGCAAGTGGGAGATTGTTAGTGTAGGTGCCCTAGAGGCAATACATTATTCTTTTAACTTTATGTCAGTTGATCATTCAATAAATGTATTTATTATGACCTTAATTACTGCGATATTTTGTTAGCATAATAAATGTCCTTAGAATCATGATACAAATTGTATAGTTTAAGTACATGACTTGAACTTGAGATTATATAATATATCATATTCTTAAAGGTCCCTAGTCGAGTATTATTATATAGGACAATAATAATACATAGATAGACTAGTATGTTGTTTGACAAGATAACCACATCTCATTGGTTATAAGTATGGGGATACTAAAGTCAATACATACGTACATGTGAGAGTACATGGTACTGGACAGACCCACAGTGAGATTCTTCATGTTTAATAAAGTCATAAGAAAGACTCACAGTGATAATGGTGTAACGATCCTTTGACTTGAAATCATTATATTTCTATACGAGGATTAATATACTTTGACTACATTAAAAGTTACTTTTGATCAGGTGATGATAAAAGTGGACATCGGGTATATCATGAGTCGTATGAGAAATATGAATGATAGATAAAGGATTTAACCCTCCTATAATTAGGAGAGATATTATTGGCCTCTTGATTGAGTGAGATTATAAAAGCATGGCCATGCTCAAATAATGATTTGTCTCGATAATCTACTCATGGATCAAGTAAACCCGGATTAAATGTTGAAGAGGATGACTAAATACATGCCTCGAGTTTAATCTATAATATGTATGGTTAAAGGGATTATATTACATGAAAAACATTAATCACAAAAGGTTTTATCTAATCACGATTTAATTATTGTTTAATTGGGTAACAATGATGTATTACTAGATACCGCTCATTGTTTATAATTTTATTAGAGAATAAAATTATTGCCAATTAAATAATAGCCTATAGGGTCGCACAAATAGAGCACTTAATGGAATAGTTAATTTAAATTATGGATTTAAATTAATTGATGATTATTTGAATTTTATTATAATTAAGTAAGACTTAATTGAGATAATATAAATTCGAATTAAAAGGAATGTTTTTGCCCATAATAATTAAGTATGACTTAGTTATTAATTAAATAATAGAAATTCGTTTTTATTATTTAATCCAATACCTACTAGGGTTGGGCTTTGCTATTATGGGCCTTTTTAATCAGTCATTATAAATAGATAATGAGAGGAGAAAGAGGCTGGTACGTTTTTTTAAGAAAACCCTAGCAGCAAAGAGAGGCAGAGGCAATTCAGATCGTCAAGAAGGAGGCTAGTACATCCATTCCGTAGTCAAGTTCGTGAGACGTTCTTGAAGGTGCTCGTGTGGATACCATAGAGGTGTTTCTCCGAGAGGTAGACACAAAGCGTGATAGCTAGGATCTCCGTTGAGTTCGTGAAAGTTAATCTCTTGAAAGGTATGATTCGTTATCTCCATAATCTGCCCATAATTATACATGGATCCTGTTTTGGGTTTCGAAATTTTTGTTTTATTTACGTTTATCCGCTGCGTTTTATGCCTTCGGAACCCAACACCAACAAGTGTGGGTCCTTAAAAATCCTTCTAATTTATTATTCTTCTGACTGCAGGGTAACAACAAAAACACTCTTGTCTTGGATAGTGGATGTTTAGGATATATGACTAAAAATAAATCCCTGTTGTTAGAGTTTGAGAAGAAGGCTGGCCCAGATGTATCTTATGGAGATGGAAATGTAGGACACACTCTGGGATATGGCAACTTGATAATTAGAAAGGTAGAAATAGAGAATGTAGCTCTGGTGGAAGGACTGAAGCATAATCTTCTAAGCATCAGTCAAATCACTGACAGAGGTTATCATGTTGTGTTCTATGACTCTCACTGTGAAGTGGTTCACAACAAGTCAAAGAAGATTGTCTTGATGGGATACAGACATGGAAATATGTATGAAGCAAGGCTACATGAAAGTCTTGAGCAAGAAGCTACTTGCCTTGTCTCAAAGGCATCAGTAGATGTGAGCTCGAATTGGCATAAGAAGCTCTCACATCTCAACTTCAATTCAATCAATGAACTTGCCAAGAAGGAGCTAGTAAGAGGATTGTAATATCCCATATTTTTAGAATTATTTTATTATTATTTTAATATGTTTATGTGCTATTCTGATGTAAAAGGAATAAAATGGTGGATATTTTATTCATGTTTGATGAGTTCGTGTCGTTAAATGACTCAATATGGTAATTGTTAAATGGTGTTAGTCCCTGTTGGTTTTCTGAAAATATTTACTTAAATGTATTATATTCAAAATGCTTATTTTAAAAGTTGATCGTTTTATCGATAGTGGTAAAACAGAGTGTATTTTCCCGTATTGAGGATCAAGTGGATATTTTGCTTGCCTCAATATTTAATCTGTATCAAAAATATTACTTGGTATTTTATCCATGTCACTCGGGTATAGGTGAGGTTTGAAAACATTTAAAAATAATATTTTATAGCTATTTTGCTACGTGTTAAATGAATTATTATGTGTTTAATATTATTAAAAAGTGTGACTTGCCATGATTTAACATGCGATAGATTTATGTGTGGTTCCGTAAGGACTGGAATATTTTTCGGATACTCGTTACGTGTTTAAAAGCATTTATTTGAAATTACCCGCGATCTGGACGCGGGTTGAAAAGCGTTTTTATCGAGCTACTTATTTTATCTTGTTTTATGTACGTTTGCATACATTATATGTGTTTTCGGGGTTTTCTATTAATTTTAGAAATGTTTCGGTTTTTCAAAAATCAACGGACCGGGACCCCACGGTACGTCAAAGCCCACAAAATTCATGTTTTTATTTTTATAGAATCATTCATATTTTAAATACCTAGTATTTTTGTATTTCTGTATTATTCATAATATTTGGGGAATTTTAATATAAATTTTGTATTTAATTACTTTTAAAATTATTCCCCAAAATTATTATTTTTGGGCCTAATTATTTTAATTAGGTGATAAAATCACCTTTAGTTTATTTTAGGGTATTAATTTTTCTGTAAATATAAATAGCTGCAGAATTTTCATTTTATTTATTTTATTTTTCATAAAAATTCAGAAAATTAAGAGATTAAGAAGTGGGGGTGAGAATTTGTTCTTGCACAAAAATCAATCGTCTGATCTATTCTTGGATCCGTTTGGGTCAAGTGATATACCAAATCAAAGAACACTTCAAGGCCATTCTTTTGGTATAAATATCGTGATTTAATGTTAAGTATTTTGCAAAATTAAAGTTTATATAGTTCATTTTGATTTTTGGATTTTCATAATTATTGTTGATGTGTTGAATGATTTAGATTATAGAGAATGATTCTAGATGCCCAGAGCTTCATTTTGGTATATAGGTTGTATTATTTTGATTTGATTTCGGTTAAAACCGAACTTTGAATTTGTTAGAGAGTTTGATTCGAATTCCTGAGTTTGTTCCTAATTGCTTGTTGTTTATAATGATATGATCAAATTGTAGAGATTGAAAGCTTGATTTTGATATAGATAACGTCAATTTTTGTTGAGAAATGAAGGGAAACCGATTTTTCGCCGGAAAACTTTTTACCGGTTTTAATGGCGGCATGCCGGCTTTCTTCATTTTTGTTTTGATCGGACTTTATGTTTCTGTATGCGACTGTGTGTGTTTGCTGATTCAAGAGTGTTGCTGGGATGATTATGAACCAATAAGACTGAAAATACCGTTCGAATGGCTGTGGTTACGGTCGGAATCGAGTTCATCGGGATGGGAAACCCGCTGGAAACTGGTGATGTTCCCAGAATCTGGTGGTGTTCAACCCGACCCAGATTCATGTTCTTGCAGACCCGATTGAGTTTTAAATCTGGCCCGTTTTTAATCTTAATTTCCCCAAACCCGACATCAACTCTTATTTGTGCATTTTTCTGATTTAATTAAATCAAAATTCATTTGATTTTTCTAAAATTCATTTCTTGTAATTTCAAAACTATTTAGTTATTATTTGTACATTCTTATAATCATTTGGTTATTTATTTTAAATTTCAAAAAATATTTTCTTTTATTATTTTCAAAAATCCCAAAATTTTATTCATTTAAATTGATTAATTATTTTGATAATTAATCAGTTTATTTAGATAATTTGTATTAATTTTATTTTAGTTCAAAAAATTATGAAAAAGTCATTTTCAATTCTTATTTTTCCTAAATAATGATTTAAAAATTATTTTGAGATTTTAAAAAATATATTTAGGTATTTAAAAATCAATTAATATTATTATTAATTAATTTATTCCCATTTATTTTTTATTTTATTCATAAAAAATAAACCGTTCATCCGTTTAATACGAAACGAACGCGTATAGACTCAGAAAAATATTCCAATTTCAATAAAAATACTTTCGAGACCCAAAACCTTTTATTTCGAAAGGTCGCTTGTTTTGTAAATCGATTCTGAGTCGCGTAGTGACTGAAAAGTCATATTTTGACCCGATTTTTGATTTTAAAAATACTGAGACCTACCCTCTGACGAACTGAGTTATGTGTTAAATGAATTATGTGATACGTGGATTATATGATTACGTATTATATGAATTACATGCGTATGTGGGTCAAGAGTTCCGTGTTTGACTGTCTTCTTTATATGTGGGCTATCGTATTGGTAGACGATAGGATTTTGATGCACAGTTCGTCGAGTAACTATCGTTTAGATGATTATAGTTGTATCTTTTAATTATCCTTGCAGATTATTCGAGTTGGTCAGGACAAGACATTGGAAATAATAAAATGGAATGATATTGGATATCTGGCTTATAGCAATCGCAAGAGCGGCGATATCTCGAGATGCCAAACTGAGATAATTGTGTTATAGCGAGTGTGACTAACTGCTAAAAACTCAAAGGCAAGTATCCCTATCATCACTTATTGTTCAAGTGATATTTATTTTCAATCCTATTAAGCAAGTATTGTTTTCCCTATTCCCACTTCAGAATAGATCAATGTTTTACATATCGCTGAGTTAAATGCTTATTATTCAAGTACTCTCTGTTCTTCTGTGTTCAGAATAGTTAAGTTTTTATTTATCAAATTATTGGATTTATAAATGTTTTAGATTTTGAGAAAAATGATTTGGTTGTGAGTATTCCTGCGCAAGTGAATGCGGGAATAAAATTATTTCGGGTGTCGAGTATTATGACCCCCCTTAATAAAATGTTTTAAGATTGGATGATTACTAATTGCGTAAGAGGTCGTGGCGGTGGTCTAACGGAGAGCTAGGTATTATACAGGATATAATACCTTTTTAGGCCGATATGTGCCTTGGGTGCCCCATTTGTTTAGTTGGATATGGTTTGTCATACCGATGTTGCTCCGTGGCTGATCACCAGTGGTAACACACCGTCTTTCGAGGATTCCAATCTAAATTATTATATTGCTTTTGATAATCTTGTATTGAGTGATTTATCAAGTGGTTCTGTTTTGGAATAAAAGGTGACATGCAGTTTTGATTCAGTTTCTGATTTATGCTAATACTTACTTTGTTGTTAATATCAAAGGTGGTATTAGTATAAATGATTGGTGTTGACTTCGGTATTGTGAGCATCAAAGTTCGTATTGATATCTAATTTGATATGACAATAAAATGAGTATTAATATCAAAAGTTTGTTTTTGAATAAGGTTTATGATTCAGTCCATAATCACTGTTTTATTATATTGTTGTTTATGATATTTCCGTAAACACAGTTTTACGAGTTTTATTCTCGTCAAGATTCAAAGTATTGCTGAAGCATTTTGCTCGAAAATATCAAAAAGAGTTTTGAATACATTGAGAAACAATTATCCGATTCTTTAATAAATTTCCTGTTTCAACAATTAGTATTTTAAAATATTCTGCGCTATTGCAGATGTGGGTTTTATATCAAAATGACCCTATATTTGCTATAATGACTTGCTGAGCATTTCTTTCGCTCATACTTGCCTGTTTTCAAATTTAACCTCCAGTGAGGATTAGCTTGCGCTATTTAACCACGTAATTCGAGGAAGCAAAGAATAAGCTTTTGGAAGGTGATTGGTCCAGGGTTTGCGGACTAGTGTAAGTTCTGTAATGTAAAGTTGTTTATATTATATTATATTATAGTTGCGTATTGTATTTGGGCCTAGTATACTTCATTTTGAAGTTATACTAGCGGGTTTAGTTTTGAGTTTGTAAATTGTTGAAAAGAGTTTTAAAAGAAAGTGAAAAATTTATTGGTGGAATTTGGAATTCTTGTTTCTAGAACTGTAACCTGAAAAGATCTTGGTATAGTTTGGGGTCACAGATGCTAAATATCTTCTATTGGTATTTATTTATTGATATAACAGATTAATTTGGATTGAGGTTTCATCGTGATGACCAAATCATCTGACCCCGAATTTGGGGGCGTTACAAGGATTACCAAATATGCTATACTCATCTGATGGTCTTTGTGATGCTTGTCAAAAGTCTAAGCAAAGAAGAGCATCTTTCAAAAGTAAAACATAATTCTCTATTACTGAGCCATACCATATGTTACACTTGGATCTCTTTGGACCAGTAAACATAATGTCTATCAATAAGAAAAGGTACACACTTGTAATTGTTGATGATTTCACTAGATACACTTGGGTTTATTTTCTACACAGGAAGGATGAAACTCCAGAAATTCTTCTGGATCATATAAGGCAATTTGAGAATGGATCCACCCACAAAGTGAAAATACTGAGAAGTGATAATGGAACTGAGTTCAAAAACTCAAAAATGGAGGAAGTTTACAAGTACAAAGGCATACAACAACAATTCTCAGCTCCTGGCACACTCCAACAAAATGGTGTTGCTGAGAGAAAGAACAGAACCTTGATTGAAGCTGGCAGGACTCTGCTGGAAGAAGCAAATCTACCCACTTACTTCTGGGCTGAAGCAGTAAACACAGCCTGTTATACTCAGAATATCACACTAATAGATAGACATGGTGTTACTCCCTATCAGATGCTGAAAGAAAAGAAGCCTAGTCTCAAACATTTTCATGTATTTGGATGTAAGTGCTTTTTTTAAGAACTTATACTGATCAGCTAGGAAAGTTTGAATCAAAAAATGATGAAGGAATCTTTGTTGGTTATTCACCATCAAGAGCATACAGGGTTTTCAATCTGAGAACACATATTATATTTATCTCCATAAATGTATCTTTTGATGATAAGAAGATTCCTGGTTTTGAAGAAGACTCTCATGAAAGTCTAATCTTTGCAAATGAAAATGCACTATTGGAATCTGGATCAAACTCTAATGAATTATCAATTACTGATGATCCCAATCCTGATACTCCTTCATATTCTGAAGATGATCATTGTACTAATGAACCTGCACATGTTGAGGGGGAGCCACAGCAAGGTTCAACTGATAGTACTCACACTGAAGAATCAACTCAAGGTTCTTCTTAATCTGGTCATTCAGAATCCAATGCTGATTCAATATCAGATGGACATGAGTCAAGTCCCAAAACTTCATCAGGAGATGACAACACTAATTCAGGGGGAGTCTCAAATGTATTTGATGAGGCATACAATTTAGGGGGAGCATCTAGCTCCAGAAGGACAATACCTAGTGCCGGAAAATGGACTAAAGATCACACTCCCGATCTGATCATTGGAAATCCTGATGAAGGTGTAAAGACAAGAAGTGCAACTCAAAATGAATGTTTTTATCACAATCAACTTTCAAAAGAAGAGCCAAAGAAAGTAGAAGATGCACTCAAGGATGCAGATTGGGTCATAGCTATGCAAGAAGAGTTGAATGAGTTCGAAAGAAATAAAGTTTGGAAGCTGGTGCCTAGACCTAAAAACATGTCAATTGTAGGCACAAAGCGGGTCTTCAAAAATAAGACTGATTCTGATGGAACTATTATCAGAAACAAGGCAAGATTAGTGGCTAAAGGATATTCCCAACAGGAAGGCATTGACTATGATGAAACATTTGATCCTGTTGCTAGGCTGGAAGCAATCAGAATTTTCTTGGCATATGCTGCACACAAGAAATTTAAAGTCTTTCAGATGGATGTCAAGGGTGCATTTCTCAATGGAAAACTTGAAGAGGAAGTCTATGTTGAACAACCACCAGGTTTTGTGGATCCCAAACATCCTGATTATGTTTATAGACTTGACAAAGCACTCTATAGACTAAAGCAAGCACCTAGGGCATGGTATGAGACCCTTGCTCAATTTCTGCTTGAAAGTGGATTTAAAAGAGGTACAATAGATAAAACTTTATTTCATTTGAATCAAGGTAAAGATCTACTTTAAGTTCAAATTTATGTGGATGATATCATTTTTGGATCAACTAATCAATACTGTGTGATAAGTTCTCAAAGTTGATGCAATCAAGATATCAAATGAGCATGATATGAGAGATGAGCTATTTCTTGGGATTGCAAATTAAACAGACTGATAATGGTATCTACATTAATCAGTCAAAGTATAGAAAGAATCTGTTGAAGGGGTTTAATATTCAAGAAAGTGTAACTGTAACTACTCATATCGAAACTACTACAAAGCTTGATCCTCATGAAGGTAAAGTAGTTGATGTCACAAACTACAGAGGTATGATTGGTTATCTTTTATACCTAACTACTAGTAGGCCAGACATTATGTTTGCCACCTATTTGTGTGCAAGATTTCAGGCAAATCCAAGGGAGCCACATCTTATTGCAGTAAAGGGAATCTTCCGATACCTCAAGGGTACTGTATCACTTGGTCTCTGGTATGTAAGAGAAGCTGATTTTACATTATGTGGATATTCAGACGCTGACTTTGCTGGCTGCAAGATAGAAAGGAAGAGTACATCTGGGAGCTGTCAGTTTTTAAGAGGAATATTAGTCTCATGGTTCAGTAAGAAGCAGAAATCCATTTCTACTTCAACTGCTGAAGCTGAATATATTGCAGCTAGGAGCTGTTGTACTCAGTTGTTATGGATGAGAAACCAGCTCATGGACTATGGATTATCATTTTCTAAAATTCCAATTTATTGTGATAATCAAAGTGCTATTGTTATGACAGGAAACCCAGTGCAACACTCTCTTACTAGACATATCAGCATCAGATATCACTTCATAAGAGAGCATGTCATGGAAGGAACGATTGAGCTTCATTTTGTTCCTACTGATCAGCAGCTGGCTGATATCTTCACGAAGCCATTACCTGAAGCAACATTTACAAAGCTTGTCAATGAACTTGGTATGGTTAGTTGGGACAGATAAATTCTTTTAAATTTATATTTGATCAAATCCTGATGTATATTGATCAAATCCTGATATGTCCTAAATATTGTTCAAGATATTAAGCTGAGAATTCTTGATGTATTTTCTTATATGCATGATAAATAATGTGAATTTATTTGCTAATAGTGCATTTATGAGTATATATCATTGTCATTATTGCAAATCAGTCTAGGGAGACGTGCTTTAATAAAATATCTTTTGGTTAAATCATTAAGTTAACTCAACACTTAATAATTAATCAGTCTTCTAGTCCCTTGATATTCCTTTTCGCTCTCGGTTATTTAAACCATCACTCATCATTCAGTCCAATCATCTCTCTCCAAACATAAAATGCTCTCTTCACTTTCATTTCTCATATTTCTTCTTCTCTATCACAAAAATGGTCCTCTGCAATATGTTCATGAAATATGAAAACTTCACTGTGGAGTTTAGCTGCGAAGACTGGCAGCAGGAATGGCATATCACTGCCATTCCCCATGAAGTGTGGAACTGGATTCCACAGGAGGCCCTGACAGATAACCTGTTCTTCGAGATGGATTATCACCTCCATCTCGATCGTTTGGAGGAAGAAAGATGAGAAGTTCTCCGTCAACAAGAACATATCATTCGGCTTGCTGTGCTTTTCGTGGAGAGTAGGAGGAACTAATAAAAATCATCAATTTTATCAGGCTTCTTAAACTAAGGCTGTTGATGTTCTTCTCCATTAGACTAGGATTTTCTTGTAATCATCTATGCATGTAATTGAAAATTTCATGAAATGTACTCTCTTGAATTATTAATGAAATTTTGGTTGTTTTGCTTAGAAGACCTAATATATGTTCCTTAGGTGTGTATGCATGTGTTCGTTCTTATTTGTAGCATGTTAATCTCTAAATCATACTACTAACATCTATCTTTTGATGATTCTTGAGATTAAAATTGTGGTTTTCGACAAACACTGATGAATTTGAATCGATAAATCCTGACAATGTCAACTCCTGATAGATAAGAGGTACCAAATACTGATGACAGGTCAACATGTTTCAATTTAGAATATTATTGAAAAATGATTTCTGAATTGTTAAATTCTGAAAAGTGATTGTCTTCTTAATTATTGTTTAAAAGTGGATAAATTGTTGAACAAAGTCACACAACAATTTACTAAAAGAGCAGTGCGTCCTTTGTTGCTAATTCCGCACATTACTCCACTTTCCACTCTAATTCTTCAGTAAATATCCTCTATCAGAAGTCTAATTCACCTAGCTTCCTTCTTCGAGTGTGTTACATACAACTACGGATTGCAAACTTATATTTGCACAAGAACCTCTGTGACACATATCATCATACACACAACATCACTATTCACATCTAACAAATACTTTTCCTCAACGCCTACAAACATCATGTCATCTTCTGAGATTTCACCTTTTTCAGCCAAACCACTATTATTCATGGCAATACTTTTGGAACCAATAATTACTTGGCTCTGCTTACACATCAGCAGTTTCCTCAATCTTTTCATGATATACAGGATTTCTTACTCCAATGTCCAATTGGATATACTATCACAAATCCTACTAAGGTATCATACAGGGCTATAATGCAGGTATGGGATAAAGCTCTAGTTAATAAAATAAATACTACTTTTTCTTTTGAATTTAAGGGACACAGGTATGAGGTTGATGCTGATGTTCTGGTTCAAGCATTGAGGTTGCCTGCTTTTGATGGTGCTCTTGATAATTATGCAACTGAGCAGCTGTTTGATATGCTCAGAACTTTGAACTACAAAGGTGACATTACAACAATTGGAAAATTGACAAGGAAAAAATTAAAGAGAGAATAGAATTTCTTCTTTGATTGCATCAGCAGATGTTTCTTGAATAAGACGACAAATTTTGATGTTCTTCCGTCTACATCTATGAAAATTGGGTACTCTCTTCTCTACTCTGGTAATTTTGACTATGGTAACACCATTCTTCAATTCATAATTGCTAGAAGAACAGATACATCAGGAGTAATAAGGTATACTAAATTTCTTCAACTGATTTTTAATTTTCTATGCTCTATTGCTGAATTTGATAATGATGAATTGCTTCCTGTATTTCAAATTTCTGAGAAGGCTATTACATATCTTATTAAAAGAGATGAGAAGAATAAGTTTTCAGGACCTCCTTTCCTGCCTCAGGAGGTCATGCAATTTCTGTTGAAAAATAGGCCTATTCCTTCATAATTGCCTGCAAATCCTAATGCTGGCACCTCTATAAAATTTCCTGATGCTATGGAACAAGACACTACCCATCTTATTTCTAACCCAAGCATTTATTCTCCTAAACAGAACTTCACTCCAGCTCCTAAATTAGCCCCATCTGTTGTCTCCCCAAAGACATCAGTTGTACTAAAGAAAAGGCTGGTTAAGAAATCTGTTCAAACTGAACAGAGAGCTCAACAGGCCTCACTGAGTGAGAGTGAGAATAAAGAAGAAAGCTTTCCAGTTCAAAAAAGAAGGATGATCATGCAAGATGATTCTAACTCTGATGATCAGATGCCTATTAGGCCAAGGATGAAGATAAAAAAAATCAACAATTGCAATTCCTGATGACTCTGTTGACACAAGCTGGAACTAAGGAGCCCAACTACTGATGCTAGTGCTCTAATCAAAAAGTTTCCAGTGAACAAAGAAACTACTGAGCTTAAGAAAACTGACAAGAGAAAGTTGAAAATAAAAGCTGAAGATGTAGTTAGATACATCATAAAGAAGAAAAAGGCTTAGTCCTCTGCTATGGATGTTAGTCCACAAGAACCAAAGTCTCAAAGGGATTTAGCAACTGAGACATATTCAGTCACACAAGAACCACCTTATCAAAAGGAAGATGCAGACAAATAGGTTGCACAAATAATTATTGATTTTGCTCAAGGTGATCTTCTTGTTGACTCTGAACAACTGCTACAAAAAAGAAGGCTCGTCAGGATTTATTGTCCAAGGTGAATGCAGTTATTAATGATCTGATGTTTGAGGAGAGTACACAAGAACCTTCACCAATTCTTACTGAAGCAGCTCATATTCCTCAGGCCCCACAAGAACCATCAGTTCAAAGTACTGATGTCGGCCTAGTTTATTCTCCTGACAAATCAAATCCTGATGCTACAACAAATCCTGATGTGGATCAACTATCCATTCAAACAGCTTCTACTAATGATTTTTTACTTTTAACTAGCTTGTTAAAGCATCATGATGCGTTGTTTGTTCCTCCGATATCATCACTTCCACTTGAGGATTCACCTTCGGGTATTGCTTATTTTTCTTTGTTGTTTCTCATGTTTGTATGATTATAAATAGTCTCTTGTTTGAGGTTACATTTATTTATATGACAAGCATACTACTCCTCTCAACCACCTCTTATTTCTTTATAATATGTGTGATTGTGCTTTTTTGTGAGACTGTGTGACAATATTATGCGAGAAAATTAAACTTTGAGTGACAGTCTCCTGTACTGGCAAAAGGAGAGGTAGATTTGAGAAAAGAATTTTATAAGTGTTTCTTTACTTATAAATTTTCTTATGTGAGAAACAATTACTCTTAAAAGTATTATATTGTGTGAGAAGTGATGAGATCACTTGAAAAGAAAAGAGAGATTTAGGTGTTACCTTATTTTATATTTCAGGATCTCATCAGGAACATACACTTATTGCTAAGGATCCTCTTAAAGGCAAAGCAATTCTGCCTAGCTCTGTAAATTCTTTTGAAGGTCTGTCTAGCTCTGATTCTGATGAAGACAATGATCCTGATGATTTTGACACAGCTCAGTTTAAAATTGCTATTGATGCATCTAAGAAGTCCAATGTTGGTTCTTCTTCACATTTCAATGCTGATCATTCTTATTACAATGCTGATGGTATGCATTTTCGAAAGACTGAATAGGATTTTGCATGGAGAGATACACATACTTTTATCTCCTCAGTTGTTGGTATGCAACATGTTCACAGGGCCTATGATGAACTTCAAAACCCTGAACTTAAATTGCATCTTAAGGCCTCTACCATTTCTGTGAAATGAATTCTCTCTAAACTTGCTGATATGAAGAAATCTCATACAGAACAAGATTGATTCATTTATGGTCAATCCACTTACTTCGGATGACCTCATAAGTGTGAGAAAGGCTGTCAAAGTCGTGGTTCAATCTCAACAAAGCATGGATACTCGATTTTCTTCCTTGGAAGATAAAGTGTCTTCAATGGCTGATAAACTAGATGCTATGTTTTCTCTTATTTCAAATACTGATGCCAAAAATGGGGAGAAGATAGTTGCCACAAAATGTACACCTAACTCTATTCAGTTGAAAGATAAAGATACCGATGATGAGGTTGATAAAAATCCGGTTGCAAATGTTCAAATTGCTTCTATTGCTCAACAACCTCAACATTCTAAACGATCTGGTTCTTCAGGACAAGGAAATTCTACTGGTGCTCATGAAGTTAAGCACAAGACTATTGTCGATGCTCCTGAAACTGGTGATGTTACAATCTCGAACTTAGCAGATGTACAGGGTTATTCTTTCCTTAAAAACACAAGAAAATTGGTGAAGAGATTGTTCTGTACTACAAAGATAAAAGGTTTGAGCAAAAGAATGCCAGGAGTGCTCTTGGGTTGATAACTGGAGAATTTCCTGATCTAACAACTGAAGAAGCAGTTATGTAACAGAAGGAGTTAATGGCTCAAATTGAAGCTGAAGCAAACACCTCTGAAGGAAGAGGAAAAAGAGGTGGAAGAGCTACAAGAGCTAGAGGAAGAAAGGGAAGAAGAAGAATTTCTAATTCAAGTCAAGGTTCTACAATTGATTTTGCATTTCTGAATGTTCTATTCAGAGAAGGTTTTGTTCCTGTACAAGGACATAATTTAAAAGAAGAAGTTAAGGATACTGAAGAGATGATTGTCCAAAGAAAGAGGAAATCATCCGATGACATTACTCAAGTTGATATATCTAATGCAAATGTGTCTCTTAAAGCAGACTCAAATTCTGAGAAAAAAGCAGATCCTGATGTTGTGAATCTGATAGCTGATTTTGACACTGATGAAAAGGTGATAAAATATTGGATGAATCAATTCTTGATGAACAAGAAAGAATTGACAGAAGGAGAGATGATCAAGCATGCAGTGACTATGAGCAAAGAATTCTAAATTCAAGGAGAGAGTTGTGGCAGAAAACAAGAGGGAAGATTCATGATTTATCTACAGGGTATGCTCCTCTCAACAAGAAGGATAAAAGATGGAAATATGTTTATTCATTCAGTTATCCTAAAGGATTCAAGCATATTGATTTTGTGTCAGCAGGATTAAGGGATTCTATTTTAGAACAGGAGAATATTGATAAGTCCATCAAGAAATTTTCTTGGGTGGAACATAATGAAAAGCTAAAGCTTATCAAAACTCGTACTAGAGGAAGTATTGGTCATTCTGGAATGGAAACTCTAAGGTCTGATTTACTGGACACAGATATTCTGACTGACAATCTTGGTGAAATAGTTACTCTTTCACATATTGAGAAGGTTGAAGCTGTAAAGATTGTATATAGGAAGATAAATCTTGGTGATGTCAGAAAAGAGATTCTGTACTTCTTGAGAGATGGTAAAGTGAAAAGCTTTACTTTGCAGTAACTTTTGATGAAGACTATGACTGAGTTGAAATATATTCACTATCTTCTTAGAGTTGAGGACAATGTCACCAAAAACTGGTCTTCTATGATACTTGCGAGTATCAGAAGAAGAGTCATGAACAAAGAAGACAAATATAATAGTGATTATGTTCCTATGTACAAAACTTATACTGGTCAAGAAATGAAGATGGAAAAGGGAGCTATAGTTCTGAAAGTTTTTCTCAACAATCCTCAGTTATCTTTCAGTCCTGATCATGAGGATGTTAGCTTAAGCTTTATGTTGATTGGTGACCTTGAAATAACTAAAAGTTCGATTTCTAAATTAAGATCATCCATTTATCAGCTTGGAGAAGATACTGAAGAGAAGAAAGAGTTGAAGAAAAGCTTGTCAAAGTCCTTCAAGACAAGGAGGAAGAAAGATTAAACAAATTTCTGGAAACAACTATTAGTTATCTTAGGATACTGGAGTAAGCCTTATTACTTTTATATTTTGTAATTAGTTTTGGCATTATTGAGAATGTAATTTGTGCTTCATTACATTAAGCATAAATTGGGGGAGATTGTTGCATGCTGATTCTCAATGATCAGGAGGAGCTCAGGATCTGACTTTTTCGGATGTCATCAGCATTTGATGTGCCACCAGGATTTGATGCATCATCAGTATCTGCAGAACATCAACATCTGAAGGCAGTCTGTTGTGAAGATTAATTATGTTCCTTATTTTGAGGGATGGATATCTGTTCATTCTGAGTGATAGGACTTTGTATATGCAGTTAAAGATATGTATCGTTTTCCGTTAGTAATTGATAATGCATATCCTAGACTGATTTGTAGCAGCTGTGTATTATATAAACACAGTTTAGGTCATCACATAGTGATTAACTCGAGCATTGTACGACCTAGCAGCTCTCAAAAACATTTGTATTTCTTGAGAGAGTTTGTAACAGTTTTTATCAGAAACATAAAGAATTGTTATCTTTTTATACTTGTTCGAAATGTTTATACAATTGTATCCAACCCCCCTTAAACAATTGTATTATTAGTGGGCAACACATAGGGCAAGCAAGATGGTTAAAATTGCCTACGAATCATGCATATCAAACACATGAACCTATGCTAGCATGGCAAGTTCTAAACCCCTAAATTCACTTTCGCTTCATTAGAGATTAACACGTTATCTTATAAGTTCGCGACGCTCATAAGACAAATAAGCACAACCAATACTAGGTTATCAAACAATCACCACACATTAAGGCATCAAAACAAATTAACTAAAGAAATCCATATATAAATCCGCTAGAACCCCACGATAACGATTAGCCCATAATCAGACTCATCATCAACGTGGGTTCCGATGAAAATATGGTATAAAAAACGTAGACTTTATATTAAATAAATAATAAACTAAGTACGAAATAAGAGTATAGGATCACAAATAAGAAAACTAGCATCCAAGATTACAACTTAAAACAAAGAATCACAAAAATAAACTAGATCATCTTCGACTTGGTTGAATTGTGTTCTACGGTCTTCTTACGCCTTCTCCTTAAGCTTTGGTACGTCTTGTTTTGAAAAATGAATATAAGTTATGTTTATATAGCAGCCCATGCAGATTAGAAGTCTTCTAGATCAAAATCAGAGTAGAAACAAGATTCTTTGAATTCGACCCGGCGCGAGCGCGTGCTTCCCCAGCGCGGGCGCGCTGACTCTCTGGAAAAAATTCTGACTTCTTCTTTTCTTACTGGTTGAGTTGGCTTTTTCACGAGCTTTTATTCAAGACACCATCCTTACACCAATTTAGCATCAAAACAATGTGAGATGACCTGAATTCCTGATAAAAGCTTGAAAAGCAAAACACTATAAAAACACATTGAAAACACCAACAACTTGAGTACAAAACACCATTTCAAAGCTTTACGGAGCATTATAAAGTGGCATAAATTCCACTCAACATACCCCCAAACTTGAATCGATACTTGTCCTATAGCATAAACAGACCCAAAGAACAAGAAATAAAAATGCATGAATGCAAACTATATGAATGCAACGATCCCCATATAATAACTAAACCAATCAATAAGCAACATCTTAACAAATGCAATTATTCACTTGAAGATCAATCAAATCCCACAAATCAATTCACAAGCCAGAAACGTGTGTGTGTACAAATGCTTATAGATGTACTATCACAACTAGATCAATAATCATGACTCAATACTCATCAAGGCAATCATAAGGTTATAAATAGAATAAAAAGCTAAACTCAAAATAATTTATAACACTTCAAATCTTATATTGGAGTTTTTATATGGATTAATAATTTTATTCACAACACATAAATAACACAAATATGCCTATTTGATCGTGCAATGAGTGAGGTCCACAAAAGACTTATACAATAATACCCATGTAGTGAGCGTTAGGTTAGCGGATCCCAGACTATGAAAGTCTTAGGTCACTAGGCACAAAGTCCCCTAAGAACTTAATAACTCGAGTACTAAAGAGTCCACTCATGATCAATTATGCATAAACACATATTTTTTTCTCTTTTTTTCAATTTTTTTCTCTTATCCTCTTTTTTTCAACAATTTCTAAACGAGTGCGTTTCGCTCCATCTCGTTCAACCCTATACTACTCATATAAAATGAGCCGGCTACTAGCCATTTGACACCTAGCCACAACAACTAGCAATGAAATCCAATTTTCTCCAATTTTTAAATATCCATGTTATTTTATCATTAAGAGAATATCCTAAATTCTAAATATAAACAAGTGATCAAACCTCGACAAACAATTAAACCATAATTATGATCTAGCACTCAAACAACCTATAAGACTTAGTGAAATACAATTGTCTCTAGCATGCAAATCAACTCGATAAGACTTAACTTCACTAAACACGACATCACTACACTAGAATTAATATCACAAATCAATTGGAAAAATTATCTAAGGGATCATGTTATAATGCAAATGCATGAAACTACATAAACAAACTATAATACAAAAAAACTACTACATGGCAAATATGTAACTATATGAACTAAACTAGCATGAATATACAAACTATATGCGACTTACACATATATATAATCCTTAACTACTGCCCCCAAACCTAAAATATTCATTGTCCTCAATGAAGGTAATAGCAAGGCATCAGGCATACCTAATCAGAATCAGGGTCATCACCCTCAAGGGGTGGTGTGTCAGGAGTGTTTGGAGGCGGATATACAAAATTCTCACTGAATACTGGCCACTGGATGTCAACTCCTGTGGCTCTGAATGCAGTCCCCAATGTCTGGGTAAGTTCCTGTTCAAAGCGACTATGGATGTCATGCATCGCATCCATCCTCCTCGATAAGTGCCTATATTATGCTGAACTTATACCAGCACTGCTCTGTGCTTCCTCCTGCTGCTGCTGTGATCCCAAAGGACCAGCCTCTCCCAACTCAGCTCTCCAAGCTGCTCTACTTGCCTGCGTCGTGCCACCAGCATATACCTGAGGAGCTGGCCTTCCACCTGGCAGATGGTCATAAGAATAACCAAGCCCCTTAGGATCGGGCTTCCCACCATACCACTCTGTCATATTCAACAACTTCGAACTATCAATCGGGGCACTCGGGAGCTGCAGCTGCTCATGTGCGGGCCAATGAATACCAACCGCCACACACAGCTTCGTCACTATGGACACATAGGGTATCGAACCCGTAGTACTCCCTCACAAAAATCTCAAAATCCCCTGATGAATAACCATCCCAAGATCCACATAGTCTCCCTGAAGAATGCCCCACAACAAACGTGCACGCTCCACAGTATCATCATGCACGTGAGAAGATGGCATGATGTTAGCACAAATAAAATAATTCCATGCACGTGCAAACCTGTTCATGCATGATGCAGAGAAAGTGGCATACTCGTTCGTGCCCTTCTTCAACTTCCAATGAGTCTCGGTGTGACGGCTTCAGCCCCGAGGTCAGGAGTTGACGTCACTAAACACAGCTAACCGATTTTTAAACAACAATTTTATTATTAATATATACTAAATCGACCCCAATCAAGATCCGATCCAGTTTTCAAAAATCACTTGTACCTATCTCATTTTACAATTATTCATTTTAAGAGCACACGTAAAACTGGTTCACAAATCATTTTCATTCGAGATAGGTACCTTTCGAAGTTACTTTTCCCCAAAAACAGGTTTAAACAATGATTTATAACTACAGGGGATATGTAACTTAAAACGTTTATATTCCTTTACGAGATTAAAATAACAGTTTATTCATACGTACTGAACCATAAAAGAATGGTCAGGGTACTTACCTTGCAACGCTTTGGAAACCCTAAGTAGCTTTTATGCTGACTTCGGTCCTTGCGGGACTTGATTGGGATCTACAATAACAGAATACCCTATTCAGTAATACCGACATGCTTGATATCCTCGAACTCTAATAACCCAATCGATAACCCGACTCGTATAATAATTATAAACGTAATCACATAATCCGTATTCACATAAGGTTAAAACATTTTATATAATAAAGTACGTGTCTCGTATTTAAAATAAATTTTTAGAAAATTTTGGCAGCAACTTTTCTGTTTATAAGCCTACCCGTCGATTACAATCGACGTCAACAACCAATAAATCATAAGTCTCATTACTCTACCAATTCCACAGTCACGCAATTATTACGTACAACTCTAATATATGATTTATTTTTATTTATTTATTAAGATTAGGACTCAGATTACGATCATCGCGGTCCACCGTTGACTCACCGAAGTTCATCGTCAACGACGGTAAAATTTACGGGTACCCGATTAATTTCGGGTTTCCGTCATAAATTCTACCGATTAATTCAAAAATCATTTTCAACACGAATAATTAATATCACGAATGTTAATCAATAATTCCCTGTAATAAAAGGAATTAAAATTAAAATCTGCAATAGTCCAAACCAACAACACACAAATGGCCCAACAAGACCCAAACCATTAGCCCAACTGAGAAGCCCAACTGAACGACCCAACTGAGCAACACAATAGAGCAACACAAGCAGCTACACGCGGCCACGCGTCACCCATACATACACAAACATAGCCGCACACACAACACACACACTAATACGTACATACACACATAAATATACACAGAGCACACACATATACACGAGTATATATATGCATATCAACTTAACAAAAGTAGAAACTAGCCAAAATGAGAAACAGCGGCGGCTCACCGGAAAATAAGCCGGAAAACGGCGGCGAAACACAGGGCAAGAACAACCGAATGAGGAAGGAAGAAAAAGAAAAGGGAGAATAGAGATAATAGAGAGAGAGACAGGGGATTGAATTGCAATCGATAAGAACAAATGGGGAAAAGCAAATCGCAGCTAACACGTGTACTAAAAATGGATACGTGTTAATTTTTGTTTTAACACGTGTCCTTGAATATCCGGGGACCGAATATTTACCCTAAAATTTGAAATTAACGAACCGATTCGTCTTTAAAGTAGTTTCGGAAAATCGTCAAAATAGTCTTAAAATATTAGAAACATCCCGAAGTTTGTAAAAACATAAATTTTGAAATTTTAAAACAATTTTTGAAGTGCACTTTATACCCGCTTTTAACAATTAAACGAAACAACGCGCGGGTGAAATTAATCCCGAAAATTTCCAAAATAATTTTAAAATTCTCAGAATATTATACACTTAATAAAATATGAGTTTCGTGATTTTTGAAGAATTCTGGATTTAGATATGGATTTTACAAATAAACACAATCAGAAAATCATTTAAAGATATATAATTACTGAAATATTGATTTCTCAATTTTATAAATTCCTAAAAATAATTATTGAAATTATAAAATCATAAAACTAATTTCAGAGACAATCCAAATATTTATGAGAATAAAAATGCAATAAAATTACTTTTAAAATCTTAATAAAACAATATAACATAATAGTTAATTACACATTCCAATCCTCTGCACCAATAAATCACAGATAGATAATAAAAATCAACATACTGCTGCGAAAACCAATACACATATTTTATTTAATTATTTACTCAATTATTACACTTTTAAAATAATAAAAATAATAGAAAATATACGAGTTGTTATACTCGGGAACACACGGGGTATCAACAATCAAATCCAAGTCAAACTCCTCTGGAGTCTTTTCATTCCAATTTTCTTGTTCCTCCCTCCTCTCGAGCTACTCAATCACCCTAAGAATGCCTCAGCACTATAATCCACAGTCAATCCCCTCACCACTGTGAAACCGTTCTTCTCCGCCTTAGCATTCGCGTAGAACTCACGCACCGCACTTATGGGCACAGCAGCGGGTGTCTCGCAAAAAGCAACCCAACCCATCTCCAACAACTTACCATCTTTCCCTGATGGCAGAAAACCACACTCCTTGGCTATAGGCTTTGAAAGCAGCCTTGCATATTCCGCCTCAGCCTCGGGAGTTGAAAACCTAGGCCTCACACCACCCGCACTCGAAGAATCAGTGGTGTTGCTGCTAACTTGGATTCGTTATCTTTTTGGTGCCATTGATGTTAAATAAGCTTGAGAGAATAGAAGTTTATAAGAGAGATTTGTGTGTTTGAGAGTTTGAGAAGTGATGAAAGAGTTGTGTATAAGTGTATATATATAGGAGATTGGGAGAGAATTAGTTATGGAAAAGGAGTCAGAATTGATTATGGGAATAATGGGTTTGATTTGAAGAGGGAAATTTGGGATGTGGAAGAGTAAATATCGGGTTTGAATTGATTTTGTATTATAGTCCCCGATTTTCTACTATTTACCGCCTTATATTTTTTTTCGACTTCAGTGACCAGCGCGGCCACCCTGCCTGGCAGCGCAGGCGCGCCGTGCTTCTGGAAAACCAGCGCGGCTGCCCCGCATGCCAGCGCGGTCGTGTCGTGCTACTGACTTTTCAGCGCGGCCGCCCCTCTTCTCAGCGCGGGCGCGCCGTGCTATTGTAGTTGGCACTGAATTTTTCTATTTTTCTGATTTTTTTTGTGTTTTTCTCCTTGCTTTTTTCTTCCTCTATCTACTATTGTACAACAAACTTGGGTTGCCTCCCAAAAAGTGCTTGGTTTACGTCGCTATCTTGACGTAGAATCTCGAGATCAAGTTGATAATAAAACGGCACTAACCACCTCGCGGTTTGCCGTATCCCCATAGTAATGCTTCAATCTCTGTCCATTCACCTTGAACGCTTGACTCGAATCATTCTCTAGAATTTCCACCGCTCCTTGTGGAAACACAGTTTTGATTATGAACGGCCCTGACCACCTTGCCTTCAATTTTCCAGGAAAAAGATGGAGACGAGAGTTGAACAAGATTACTTGCTGCCCCGACACAAATGATTTGAGCACTAGACCCATATCATGCCATCTCTTGACTTTCACCTTATACATTTTGTTGTTCTCATATGCTTAAAGTTAAAACTCATCGAGTTCATTCAATTGAAGCATCCTCTTCTTTCCAGCTGCATCCAAATCCAGGTTCAACTTCTTCAAAGCCAAATACGCTTTATGCTCGAGCTACATAGGCAAATGACAACCCTTACCATAAACTAACTGAAATGACGGCATCCCTAGCGGAGTTTTATAAGCTGTTCTATAGGCCCAAATAACTTCATCAAGCTTCAAAAACCAATCTTTCCTTGATGGACATACAACTTTCTCTAAAATACGTTTGATCTCTCTATTAGACACTTCAGCTTGACCATTTGTCTGAGGATGGTAGGTTGTAGCAATGCGATGATTCACATTATATCTTTGCATCATAGAAATGATCTTGCGATTGTAGAAATGCGATCCCTCATCACTGATTATAACTCTTGGAGTCCCAAATCGTGTGAATATCTGCTTATGAAGAAAATTAAGCACTACCTTCACATCATTTGTCGGCAAAGCCTTGACTTCAACCCATTTCGACATATAATCAACCGCTAGCAAGATATAATGATTATTGCAAGATGAGACAAACGTCCCCATGAAGTTGATTCCCCATACATCGAAGACCTCAACCTTTAGAAGCACATTAAGAGGTATCTCATCCCTCTTAGACATATTACCCACACGCTGACATCGATCACACTTCAAAATAAAATGATGTGCATCCTTAAACAATGTAGGCCAGAAGAATCCCACTTGAAGGACACGAGCTGTTGTCTTCTCTCCACCATAGTGGCCTCCATACGGAGTCGAATGGCAATCTCGCAAGATCCCCCCCCCCCCCGTTTTGCTGTACGGAATATATCTCTTGATGATTTGGTCAGCTCATTGCCTAAACATATATGGTTCATCCCACATGTACCACTTCACCTTATGCATAAACTTCTTCCTTTGAGCATAAGACAAGCCTGGAGGCATATTATTACTCACAAGGTAGTTCATAATGTCTGTGAACCACGGTTATTCTTCTTGTACCCTAAATAGCTGCTCATCGGGAAAAGACTCATTTATCAATGTCTTATCTTGTGAAATTGCACTTGGGTCTTCCAAACGCGAGAGATGATCAATGACTTGATTCTCAGTACCTTTTATGTCCTTGATCTCTAATTAAAATTCCTTAAGAAAAAGAACCCATCTAATCAATCTAGGCTTCGAGTCCTTCTTCGAGACGAGGTATCGAATCGCAACGTGATCAGTGAAAACTGTCAGCTTCGTCCCAAGCAAATAAGATCGAAACTTCTCAAAATCGTAGACTATGGCTAAGAGTTCTTTCTCAATAGTAGTGTAATTCAGTTGAGCACCATTGAGAGTCTTACTAGCATAGTAGACCACATGAAATATGTTGTTCTTTCTCTGCCCAAGAACTGCTCCAACTGCATAGTCACTTGCATCGCACATCATCTCAAAAGGTTCATTCCAATCCGGTGCAGTTATGACTGGTGCCGTGATCAAACTCTTCTTCAAGAACTCAAAAGCAGCTAGACACTCGTCATCAAACTTGAACGGGACATCCTTCTCTAGAAGATTGCACAAGGATTTAGAGATTTTAGAGAAGTCCTTGATGAACCGCCTATAGAAACCCGCATGACCAAGAAAGCTGCGAACTCCCTTAACAGAAATTGGTGGAGGAAGATTTTCAATGACTCTCACCTTGGCTTTTTCCACCTCAAGACCCTTACTAGAGACCTTGTGACTATGGTTGTCAAATGGATAATTCGGATACGGATATGCCTATATCTGTATCCGCATTCGCAATCATCGGATTCCGAATATGGATAATATCCGCTTTATTTCGGATACGGATAATATCCGCTTTTTCTTGGATAGAATGCAGATATTTCGGATGAATATCAGATTTTTTGAATTTTTTTGTTGCCCCTACCATTTTGACAATGACTATAGAACATTTTCTACGATTAAATACACATAATATACTTATATATGTATAAAGTAAGTGTACAATTATATAAAATTTGTATAAACGTATTATTAAATATATTTACATACACCATAAACTAAAAAATAAATTTTAAAGTATATATTATTTTATAATTATATAATTTAAATATCATATATGTATTTAGTTTTGGATTCGAATATCCCGAATTCGGATACGAATAATATCCGCTTTTTCTCGAATACGGATAATATCCGCTTTTTCTCGGATACAGATGCGGATTTTTTGGACGAATATCGGATTTTTCGAATTTTTTTGACAGCCTTACTTGTGACCAAGAATAATGCCCTGTCGCACCATAAAGTGACATTTTTCCCAGTTGAGAACCAGATTGGTCTCAACACACCTTTTAAGAACTGCACCAAGATTTTGCAAGCACTCATCAAAAGAATCACCAAACATATAGAAATCGTCCATAAATACCTCCACCATCTGACCAATCATATCAAAGAAAATAGCCATCATGCATATCTGAAATATGGCAGGTGCACCACACAACCCAAAAGAAACTCTTCTGAAGGCAAAAGTACCAAACGAACAAGTAAAGGTAGTCTTTTCCTGATCTTCTAGAGCAATGCAAATCTGATTATAGCCCGAATAGCCATCTAGAAGACAGTAGTACTCATGCTCAGCCAATCTGTCAAGCATCTGATCAATAAAAGGTAAAGAAAAGTGATCTTTTCTCGTGACCTTGTTCAGCTTCCTGTAATCCATGCAAATTCTCCACCCCGTGACTGTTCGAGTAGGAATGAGCTCATTCTTTTCATTAGCAATAATGGTGATGCCACATTTCTTCGGCATACACTGAACTAGACTCAACCAAGAACTGTCATAAATGGGATAGATGATCTCTGCATCTAGCCATTTGAGAATTTCCTTCTTTATAACTTCTTTCATGATTGGATTGAGCCTTCTCTGTTGCTCAACAGTAGGCCTACTACCTTCCTTTTGTAGAATTTTATGCATGCAATAAGAATGGCTGATTCCCTTGATATCTGCTATAGTCCATCCAATTTCTGATTGGAATTCTCTCAGAACTCTCAAGAGATTTTCCTCATCACTACCGGAAAGGTCATATGCAATAATCACAGGAAAAGTAGATGCATCACCTAAAAACGCATACATTAAGTGTTCAGGCAATGGTTTAAGCTCGAGTGTAGGAGCTTCCTCAATAGAAGGCTTGAGGCGCTTTGGAGATTTGTTCAGCTCCTCCATTCCAAGATATTCAAAAGGAGTATCTAGCCTTCGCTTCCAGGGAGAAGCATTCAAAAATTGCAGCAGCTCATCACCTTCGTCATCTTCACTATCTGAATTCCCCAACAAGGCCTTTTCTAAGGCGTCCGACCTTAGCAATTGATCAAGTTCTGAAGTAACCATTGAATCAACCAACTCCACTTTTAAGCACTCCTCATTTTCAGTAGGCAATTTCATGGTATTGAACACATTGAAAGTTACATCTTGATCCAACACTTGCATGGTAAGCTCACCCTTCTGCACATCTATCAAGGTACGACCCGTAGCCAAGAATGGTCTTCCCAAGATTATGGGAATCTTCTTATCCTTCTCGAAATCAAGAATTATAAAATCAGTAGGGAAGATGAGTTTATCCACCTTGACCAATACATCTTCCACAATGCCTCGTGGATATGTAATAGAGCGATCAACCAACTACAAGGACATATAAGTAGGCTTTGGATTAGGTAAATCCAACTTCTTGAAAACAGACAAAGGAATCAAATTGATGCTAGCTCCCAAATCACATAAACACTTGTCGAACGATAAGTTTCTGATAGTACAAGGAGTAGTGAAGCTTCCAGGATCTTTAAGCTTCGGAGGCAACTTCTATTGCAGCACAACACTGCATTCCTTCGTGAGAGCAACAGTCTCTAAGTCATCAAACTTCACTTTCCGATAGAGAATACCTTTCATAAACTTCGCATAACTAGGCATCTATTCAAGAGCTTCTGTGAAAGGTATATTGATATGAAGTTTCTTGAACACCTCCAGAAACTTCTCGAACTACTTATCCAACTTTTTCTTTTGCAGCCTCTTAGGAAAGGGAGGTGGTGGATAGATCTGTTTTTCCCCTTTATTACCCTCAGGAGGAGTGTGTTCAACAATAGTCTTCCAAGGTTCCACTTCAGCTTCCTTCTGCACTTCTTCTTCAACCACAACTTCTTTATCCGAAACTTGAGATTGTTCGGGATTCGCAACCTTCCCAGACCTCAATGCAATTGCCTTTACCTGCTCCTTAGCTTCCCTCTTTCTTGGTACTTCAGTGTCACTAGGAAGTGTACCAGGTTGATGATTTAACAAGGCATTGACAATTTGTCCAATTTGATTTTCCAAGGTTTTGATAAAAATAGCTTGGCTCTTGCACATGAGCCTCAACTCCTCCAATTCAGATTTTTCATTCAACTGTTGAAGCTGGACTTATTGTCTTGGTGCATATTGCGGTTGCTGAAAACCAGTAGGGTTGTATTGCTTTGCTGTATACTGTTGATAAGGCTGTTGAACCGCATTCTGAGTATTGCTCCAGCTGAAGTTAGGATGATTGCGGTTGTTGGGATGATAGGTGGCTGGAACTGTTTGTTGTGACCTCTGAAATTTGCTCATAAACTGAGCTAATTCACTAGAAATAGCACACTGCTCTATCTCACGGGCACCAGCACAAAGCTCACAGACACTAGTAATCTGATTAACTCAATAATTAGCCAAAAAAATCAACCTTCATCGTCAAAGCCTTAAGCTGCGCAGCTATAGCAGTAACTGCATCTACCTCTAGAATTCCTAATACCTTGCCCTGAGGTAGTCTCTGGGAAGGATTCTGGTATTCATTAGCAGCCATCAGTTCAATCAATTCGTAAGCTTCATCGTAGCTTTTAGCCCATAAGGTTCCTCCTGATGCTGCATCAAGCATGGGTCTAGAAGTAGCACCCAAACCATTATAGAAGCAGTTAATGATCATCCAGTCAGGCATCCCATGGTGAGGACACTTCCTTAGTATCTCCTTATACCGCTCCCAAGCCTAACCAAAGACTTTCCAGACTGCTGCGTAAATTGAGTAAGAGCATTCCTGATTGTAGCAGTCTTCACCATAGGGAGGAACTTAGTAAGGAACTTTTGAGCCAAATCTTCCCATTTGGTGATAGAGCCTGGTAGTAGAGAATGTAACCAACTCTTAGATTTATCCCTCAGAGAGAATGTGAACACCCTTAACTTAATAGCATCTTCAAACACCCCATTGAACTTGAAGGTGTCACAGATCTCGATGAAATCTCTGATGTGCATGTTGGGATCTTCTATAGGAGAACCCCTAAACTGAACTGAATTTTGTATCATCTGAAACAGGCTAGCCTTGATTTCAAAAGTGTTAGCCGTGATGGCTGGTCTGACTATGCTAGACTGGATATCATTGATCTTTGGTTGAGAATAGTCCATTAAAGCCTTTAGATTCGCTTCTGGTTCACCTATTGCAACAAGAGCTTTTTCTTCTTTCTCAACTATGATTTTTTCTTCAACTTTCTCCTCTACAAGAACTTCTTCGAAAACTTCCTTAGCTACTACAACTTCTTCCTCAGCTTTATCCAGTGTTCTCTTACGAGACCGAGAACACATATGCATACACGCTCGCTAGAGTACCTGAGACACGTCAAGGGAATAAGTAAGTAACAATGTCTGAGTCACTAAACTTTAATGAACACTGACGACAAACACATAAACTAAAAATTAACCACGAGTCCTCAGCAGCGGCGCCAAAAACTTGTTAGGGCTAGAACACACACTAATATTCATGCAAGTATACGCGATCACAAGTAATATAGAATTAATTCTAGTTCATTCCTACAGAGACTGATTAAAGTTAATTTTAATTAATGTATTTATGCAACAATGGTATGGTTATTATCCAATGTTAAGACGAATAACAAATTGAGGTTGTTAACTACAATTAACTAAGAGATTATACTAAAGAATATTAACTAAGAGATTTAAGAGGATTATTTTACTATTATAACACAAACATGGGATTATAACTTCATTACTACTTCATTCAATAGCTTCTTGCTCTTAACCTTAGCATGCAATGGTGATGACACTAATCAGATAACACGAAACTGATAAACGCCAACTTTCGTTGCACGAATACCATACTACCAGACATCCACAAAAGAGATAGAAGCTGAATAGACATCAGTTATATTGAGACCCTATATGTCTATAGAATTTGACAACGTAACGGTTTAACACACAAGTCATCTATCATGATTACATAGGGCAAGAAAGATGGTTAAAATTACCTATGAATCATGCATATGAAACACACGAACCTATGCTAGCATGGCAAGTTTTAAACCCCTAAATTAACTTTCACTTCATTAGAGATTAACACGCTATCTTATAAGTTCATGACGCTCATAAGACGAATAAGCACAACCAATACTAGGTTATCAAACAATCACCACACACTAAGGCATCGAAACACATTAACTAAATAAATCCATAACTAAATCCGCTAGAACCCCGCGATAACGATTAGCCCATAATAGGACTCATCATCAACGGGGGTTCCGATGAAAACATGGTATAACAAACGTAGTCTTTATACTGAATAAATAATAAACCAAGTATGAAATAAGAGTATAGGATCACAAATAAGAAAACTAGCATCGAAGATTACAACTTAAAATAAAGAATCACAAAAATAAATTAGATCTTCTTCGCCTTGGTTGAATTATGCTCTAAGGTCTTCTTACGCCTTCTCATTAAGCTCTGGTACGTCTTGTTTTGGAAAACAAACATAAGTTATGTTTATATAACAGCCCATGCAGATTAGAAATTTTCTGGATCAAAATCAGAGTAGAAACAGGATTCTATGAATTCGACCCGGCGCGGACGACGCTTCATTAGCGTGGGCGCGCTGCGCTTCTATAATCCTGGCGCGGGCGTGTGCTACTATAGCGCGGGCGCGCTGGCTCTCTGGAAACAATTGACTTCTTATTTTCTTGCTGGTTGAGTTGGCCTTTTCATGAGCTTTTATTCAAGACACCATCCTTTCACCAATTTAGCATCAAAATAATGCGAGATCACCTGAATTCCTGATAAAAGCCTGAAATGCAAAACACTACAAAAACACGTTAAAAACGCCAACAACTTGAGTATAAAACACCAATTCAAAGCTTTACGGAGCGTTATAAAGTGACATAAATGCCACTCAACAATACATCACCATTTTGGGAAGCAATTCTAGATCCTTAACTCCCCAATAGGTGTATGATGCCATCAATGATGTCTACAAAGCTCAAATCAAGGCTTTCCACAATTTTGGAAAAGCACTTCAAATCACATTGAATGGACATCAAGACAAGATTATGAGAATGGTAAGGGAAAAGATGGATCAAATCATCCCCTCTCAGATTGAGATCAAAAACCAATTTAAAACTTTCTCATCGCAAATGTCAAGGTATGATCTCAGTGGGATTGATAAGAGTGTCACACAACTAAAAGACTCCTTTGTAGCTTTGCATAAGGTAGTCCAAGATCACATCATCAACTGCAATGACACAAGGTGGAAGCTGGATCAAATGCACACTGCTAGATACACTCCTTCTCCTTTTGGTTATGGATGAAATTCAAAAGCATGTGCAAACTACATTTGGACCATCTACTACCATCTCTACTTCACACTCCTCTCCACAAGACTTTCAAGATCTCAAGACACAAGTGGCTTCTCTAGAGACCTCAAATGCCTCTCTCAATGTTCAAGTTCAAGCTTTGACTTCTCTGGTAAAAAGTCAATAATATAATATCAAGACATTGGTGGATTCCCACAAGCATCTCCAGATGCAGAACTCTGTTGCTTTGGGAGCCATCATGGGAAAACTCAACATTCTACTACCCTCACTACCTAAAGAAATAAGGCCATAACTGCCAACTCCTCTACTCACGCCTGTCACCAAGACTAAGGGGGAGATTGAGGCTATGATTCAATAATCCAGGGATGCTAAAGCTAAAACTAAAGAGCCTATTCAGATTGGTCAAAGCTCTTCAAGTGCTCAAGTTGATGTTGGCAAAGAAAGACTCATCAAGGCTGCAGAAGGATCAAATCAAGATCAAGAATTCAGTGAACTTCTTGCAGTCTTGAGAATGTCTCTTCAAAATAACTTCATCACATACAAAAGAGCATTGGATAAAATTATCAATCAAGTCAGGGTGGTAGTGGTGAATGTTGATGACTATCTACAGAAGAGGATTGTTATCAATATTAATGATGGTGGTGTAGACAGATGCCTTCAAGTCTCTCTCTCAAATCTCTGAACTCCAAGGGCATCTGAGCTGGATGTTGTGATTGACAAAGTTCATAGAGTCATCACAGAGGACACTCAGCTTCTTAATGAACTCAAAAATGCACATATAATAGCTTTTCCTGAAGCCTATCTATATCCAAGCAAAGGAATGTCCTACATCTACCCACAGACTAAGAATAACAAAATCCTCAGTGTGCCCAAGAATTGTGTGAGAGGGAATATGAGACTGATCATGACTATTCAATCTGACTTGAAGTATAAAAAGATCAAGAAAATTGAAGATGAAAAAATGATCATGATTCTTGAAAGGTATCTCAGAAATGCTGACACCATATTGCCATCCACTCAGTTTAATCTAAGAAGTGACAAGGATGATGATGAGTAGAAGCATGATGAACAAAAACCTTCTGGCTTAAATCAAAGTCAATCTTCAAGGCAACTGGTAGTAACAATGAGAAGCCAGGATGAAAAGAAGGAAGGTGACAAGAAAAGAGGAGAAGAGAGAAGAAGCAAGAGAAGGCATGATGGCTCAGAACCGCATCAACCAACCCTTAAAATCCAAACAACTCAAGCTCAACCTTCTAAGCCAACAAACTCTAACATCAAACCACCTCAACCCTTTAAGCCTAAATTCCTATACAAACAAATTGCTAACACCTTTCTAAAAATTTCAATCACCACAAGCCAAACATCTTTCAAGAAAATTACAAACCTACATTCTATCAAGCCATCACACAAAACTCAATTCAAGTCTGTTGGGAGAAAACCTAAGAAAGCTAAGCCTACTGGAAAAGTTGAAGTTACTGAAAGGGCCATCTGGAATTGTTTCAAGCAAAATGATTTTCTACTTTTAAATTGGTGCATTTCAGATGAAGACTATTTTCAACAACTAGCTGAGAAAATAGTTAAAGTCTGGGTTGTTACTGTAAGGGAAGTGAGAATCTACTATGAAGATGGATCCTTCACATTTCTAGGTTGTACCTTTATGGACACCCTCTCTCCCACAAAAATTAAAAGAGTGATAAGCTTACTTAAGGATAAGGATACTGCTATAAGAGTATGGAGATATGTTTTAGCTGAATGGTTGATTGAAAGGGATGAAAGAAGGGCAAGGAATAAAGCTGAATCTGAGGAGAGGATAAGGAAATATAATGAAGAGATTGAAATGTACATGAAAAGATCAGAACTCAAGGCCAGAGGAATGAACAAAATTTCTAAAGATGGAAAATTTCTAAATATCAAAGCTGGAAAATTCACAAGATTTATGATTGATTTGTTAAATGGTTATCCAAAGGCAGACAGACTCAAACTTGGAGAAGCTCTAAGTGAGACACCAATCATAGAAGAACTTGAAATTCTTGTTCACTTAAGGGATTTCATTATAGAAGAAACAGAATAAAAAATAGTCTTTACTTGATGCTTGTAACTATTTAAACTTTGTAAATCACCTAATTTATAAATGTTGCAATTTTGTCATTTTTTGTCTTATTTTCCATTGAAGCTTGGGGTTAGTCTTGTTAACAGACATGAATTTGTGATAAGCAATCTTCTCACAAATTGGGGGAGATTGTTGTGCAAGACATGCATGTACTATAACAAGACTAAGTCAAATTGACAACCCTAAATAAGTTGTATTGTAATCTTGGTTTGTATTTTATATTGTAACATTTAAAGTCTGTAAAAATGTCAAAGAGCATACTTGAGTCTTTTTCTGTAAACAGTATCAAGCCTAAGAATTCTATCTGGAAGAAGATCAAGAAGATCACACCACAGAAGATTTATGAAGAAGCTTGGAGTTGAATAAATCATTTTTGAGAAAAATATTCTAAGTCAAGATCTCTACAAGTCACAGATTTAGTGTTATAGAGAAGTCATTCGAGAACTTCAGAATGCCTTATAGAGAAGTCAGGAAAGCTACTAGAGAACTCAGAGATATCGACAAGCCAAATTGAAGACATGAAGATTGGAGATATCGACAAGTCATTTCTTCACTAGAGAACTCAGAGTTATCGACAAGTCAAATATCACTAGAGAACTCTAAGATATCGACAAGTCAAATTTTACTAGAGAACTATGAGATATCGACAAGTCAAATATCACTAGAGAACTCCGAGATATCGACAAGACAAATATCACTAGAGAACTTTAAGTTATCGACAAGTCAATTAGTCACCAGAGAACTCAGAGATATCGATAAGCCAAAGTGAAGACATGAAGATGAGAGACCTCGACAAGCTAAATTCTCTTATAGAGAATTCAAAGACATCTACAAGTCAAAACAATTATAGAGTAATGAGAGATCTCGATAGGTCATTATACTTATCGAGATATCAAGTTCTCTATATATCAAACTGGAGATCTCGAGGTAAAACTCAAAGTACAAAGTGCAGACCAATTCAATATCCAAGATTAACAATCAACAAATAATTCAATCAGTTGGATTGACAAGTCTACAAAAGGCAGCTTGAGGCATGCAAGATCAAGGGTGAAGATTAGATAAAGGAAGAACAAAGTTAACACAGTTTGCAAAGATATGCTAAGCCAGAAATGAAAGATATGCTTTTCCTAAAATGGAATGATTAGTGATAGTTTACTAAAGTGAATATCATCTCTTATTATACACTGTGTAAACCAGTAGTTAACTATCATATAAAGTTAACACTAGTCCTTTGTTAGATATAATAATTTAGATAAGAAAAATCTTGTATTCTCTCAAGAAAGAAGCTAAGCTCTTTATCAACAAAGCCTAGAAATTTTGTAGCAAAACATTCTTAATTTTAATATAAATTAAGTGAGTTTTGAAAGATTTGTGTTCATTGTTATTGTTTGTTTAATTTCAGTATTAACACATCTCACTGCAAGATTTAATTTACTTTTTTCATAACCATAAACACTTCAAGAAAAGCATAAAAACACAAAAACACATTCACCCCCCTTCTTTGTGTAATTCATTACCTAACACAGTTCAACTTGGCCCTTGATCTTACATTCTTCAAGCTGCATTTGTAGAATTTCCATCTTAATGAAAAAATGGTTTGTTGACAGATAATTTTGAATCTTCAGGGTTGATGCTTTCTGTAATTTGACACTTTTACCGAGATCTTCAAAATGTATAGAGATGTCTGCGTCGAGATGTAGAATGGCTTGTCGATATCTCCACTTCTCTACATGTATTATGACGTGTCGATATCTCCACTTTAAAGTAGACGTTTTGACTTATCAATAATTCCATTTCTTTACATGAGTAAATTGACTTGTCAATATTTCCACGTCTCTACATGAGTATATTGACTTGTCGATATGACATCTCGATAGGACAATGTTACTCGTCGTCATCTTTACTTCTCTATAAACCAAATTGATATCTCTATAAGTAAAGGATTTATCTACAAGTAAAAGACTGCTCTACAGACCAATTTGATTTCTCGATATAACTTGATTTGTGACTTCTTGATATTGATTTAGAATATTTTTCAATTTATAATTTTATTCTTCATCAAACAGTTTATCTTCATTCTAAGACATGTTCATGCTTGATCTTCTTTTAGAGATTTATTCCTATCTTGTTGGTTGTTTACTGAACAATACGCCAGTGTAGTATATTCAAACAATTTACAGACTCAGGAGACATAATTACATATTACATAAAATTGTAAGTCAATTATATCTTAGGATTGTCAATGTGACTGTCTTGCACAACAATTTTGATTGAGGAGAGAAACGGAGAAGGGGATAAGGCGAGCAGAGTAAAATGAGTCAAATACTGAATACTACAAATGAGTGTGTCATGTATTGAATTACTTATTAATATATTTCTTATATATCAATTTAATTTTTTTTTCTATCTATTAATTTTCTTATCTTTCAATTTTAATTTTTGTCAACTTTTATTTACCATTTTCTTTTAATTTGTCTTATCTATCAATTTTTTTTTGCTAAACCTTATCTATCAATTTTAATATTATATATGTATTTTTTTTACAACTATAACTACATAACTTAAAATCAATATTCGATTGATTGGTCTTGATTTACTCAATTGGGTTTTTTGGCCTTATTCTAACTTTGAGCCCTATATCATTCTCCCTCAAGACTACCCTAAGGACCAGGCCTGTTGGAGCCGCCGGTTCATTTTATCAAATTAAACTTGAGTTTGAATTGTTACTTGATTGAATTTTTTTTTACCATATCTAAATATTATCTAATCCGCTTTTCAATTATAATTTTTTTCCAAAAATTTGTTTTTTCTACAACTCGATGCAAGCTTTAACACCTTTATGCAAGTAAATTAAGTCTCGAATGTAATAAAAAAATCTCGATGCAATTAGTTACATGACTGAATGATTTGGCTGCACCGTATTTTCCAAAATATTTTTAGAAGTTAATAAAATTGATAATTTTGTTTAAAAAAATATTTTTTAGTGATTTGTGAAATCGTATTTAAACAATCCAAATTGAATAGGTTTGAGTTCGAGTCCAACAACATTCTCTAAGAAAGTAAAACCAAATTACATCTCAACCCAAATAAACCCAACAAAAAGCCCATAACACAACCAAACCAAACCCTAAAGCCCCCCTATAAAATCCTACATTTTCATCCCTTTTCATCTTCTGAGCGCCTCACAAAGATGCAGATCTTCGTAAAAACCCTAACCGGCAAGACCATCACTCTGGAGGTGGAATCCTCCGACACAATCGACAATGTGAAAGCCAAGATCCAAGACAAGGAAGGCATCCCACCTGACCAACAACGTCTCATCTTCGCCGGAAAGCAGCTGGAAGACGGCAGAACCCTAGCCGACTACAACATCCAGAAGGAGTCCACTCTTCACCTTGTCCTTCGCTTACGTGGCGGTGGTAAGAAGAGGAAGAAGAAGACGTACACGAAGCCCAAGAAGATTAAGCACAAGCATAAGAAAGTGAAGCTGAGCGTGTTGCAGTTTTACAAGGTGGATGAGAGTGGGAAAGTGCAGAAGCTGAGGAAGGAGTGTCCCAATGGAGAGTGTGGCGCTGGGACTTTCATGGCCAATCATTTTGATAGGCATTATTGTGGAAAGTGCGGCCTTACTTATGTTTACCAGAAGGCTGCTGGTGGTGATTGAGTCATGTCGATGCACTTTCGTGTTTTCGGTTATTGGTACTTTTGATTTTTAAAATGTTTTATTAAGTGGTTTTGGATTATGTTTCGGACTATTGTTTCGTAAGATTAATTACGATGACTTGTTATGAATTAATGTTTTTAGTTTTTTATAGTACCCTGTTTATTTATTCAATTGTTTAAATTATATACCCACGGTAGGAGTATTTGGTAAGATTAGCATTTGATGTTGAAATGTTGCTTCTGCTTTTGTGTTGTTTGTCATTTGTGTCTTCATGTAAATGCATTTATTAATTACTTAGCTTTGATCAATTATTTGAGTATGAAGTTTTAGTATTGTTTTTGGCTTCATTGAGACTTCGGGAGGGGGAGTAAATAGTGGTTCCACTGGTTAAGTAGGTATCATTTGTCATCTGGATTTGAATTTGAAATTTTGTTTAGTCCTTTAGTTAATACTGGGACAGTAATGGTTTTGCGTTTAGGTCCATTCACCACCAAACCTTGAATGGTCTCTAGGATATTACTTGTTTATCTATCTAAGTTTTTGCTTAAAATAATGGCACAGTCCTTTTTCTAGATGTTGTTTCCACAAATTTTGTTCATTGTCTTGTCTATTTTTTTCATTTCTTGATTCTTGTGCTGCTAGGTATGTACTTGTATTTCTTCATTTTATGTACTTATATTGCTTTTTAAGTCCAATATATGTCGAGCCTTAGATGGTCTCTAGGATATTAATCGTTTCTTGTTAACATCTATGTAAGTTTTTGCTTAGAAAAACAATTCTCATCTTTTTCTGGACGTTTTTTCCATTCTGTTTGTTTTATTAAATTTTTTCTTCATTTCTAGATTTTGGTGTTGCTATTTGTGTACTCACAGATTGGAGTTGGCCATTAAATGTCTACTTAGATGTCTGAATTAAAGGATTTGTAATTTGATTACATAAATTGCCATTGCAAATGATTTCCTCTGATTAATGTCTATGGGTTTCATGAAATTTTATGTAGCCTGTGCTTGTTCTTGTGCATCTTGCCAATAAAATATTTGTGTGTTGTATACAATTGTATTTTGCATTAGTGGTAGCTTTTAAAATTAGTCGTAGGTTATGCTCTGGTTGGTACTCGGAAGCTTTTCCTACTATTATGTTAGTGGCCCTTTTTACCAGATCGTTGGATAATCATGAGACACAAATACGAATTAATAATTATTAGTTATTAGCCAATTTATATGTATTCTAATGAAGTGAAGTCAGCCTATTTATAAAGATGTTAGTGTTGTGCAGTAATTATATTTTACAAAAGCTAAATTTTAGTTACCAGTTCGAATTTTTTTAATTGAGTTTTTGCTTTTGAAGTTTTCTTTTCCAATGTTAGATTGTAACAAGGACAGTTTGCTGACTGGTTTTTCTGATGATCATTCTATTGGTGGTATTCCTTATTTTTCGATTTATGTGTTGCTTCATGATGATAGAAGGGCATTTGTTAAATATGCATGAAAACGTTGTTAAATTTTCTGTTCAGTTTGTGGCTCTTAGGTTTGTCTCTATCTTTCCCTAGGTTTCTTTTCTGCAAACTTTTGCCGACTATTCGTTGTCACTCTTATATTCTGGACTCTTAGTCTTATGTGGCTGGTTAGCTTTCTGCCCAATCTAATTTCTGAAATTGGATTGAACTGAATGCCCTGTGTTATTGTTTTACAAAATAACTGTTTGCAGTTTGGACCGACTTGAAGTTCCAAGTTTCAGATAAAAAAAATATAATTTGATTCCTTTGGATTGAGAATCTGATTATTGAGTTGCAAAATGCATCAACTAGACACACATTAATAGAGGTTACATACTCAAAGGCCATGTTTGTTTCGTGGGATTATAATCCCGGGATAATAATCCGGGGATAACTAATTCCATCAAAATTAGTCATATGGATTAAATAATCATATTTTAAGTTTGTTTGGAAGGATTAAGTGTAGGATTAGAATATAATTCTTTAAAATTTTATCCTATGTTTGTTTTGTGGGATAGGACTTGAGATTGAAATATAGTCCTTTAAATTTTCCAATCCTATGTTTGTTTCATATGGGATAACAATGAGGGGGATTATAATTTTTTAAAAAATGACTTGTAGGAGGGGATAAAATAATACCTTCTCCCACCAAGCATTAGATGGGATTATAGTCCTATCCTTTTCTCCAACAAAACAAACATGGGATAGGATAATTTAAAGGATTATAATCCTTGGATAACTCTTCACTAATTTTTTACAAAACAAGCATGGGATTGGAAAATTTAAAGGATTATAATTCTATCTCCTGCTTAATACCATTAAACAAGCATGGCCAAAGAGATTAGGAACAGCCTACATATAGGTATAGATATCCCTGTTATGAATCCTAAAGCATTTCTTTCCAACCAAAAGCTGTGCATCTAGACTCCAAGATAAAGGAAAGGAACTTGATTCTGAATATTGTTTGGCATACTAAGAATACCCTGGAACCAATCTCCAGGCAAAGGTTTAGGAACACCCTGTAAATGACAAGAGGGTATTGGCCCTCCTAAGCAGGTGTTCTATTGACACGTTAGCACCATTGCACAAAACACATTTCAGATCAGTTTGCATCACGAAACGAAACATGCCATCCTTCGTAAGCAGTCGATTTTTAATAGCCAGCCATTGTAAGAAAGAATATTTAGGAATGGCTAGAGGATGCCAAAAAGCCTTGGGCCTAAACTTACCTTCACCCATACTAGGAATAGAATTCCAGATTTCCGAAGTGTTAACTTTTGAACCTTTTAAATCTTCCCAAGTGATGGAATCATGTTGATAACATTTTATACAGCAGTTGTAAATTCCATTGCAAACGTGTAATTTGAGGGGTGAAGATGGCATTGATTATTTCTAACAATAGGGCTAACCTTTGCCATGTTGCGGGTCTCCGTTATAGTAATAGTTCTCGCGTCGAAATGAGATAATGGAGCATCTGCATTAGAGATCCAGGGGTCATGCCAGCCATAGTAAAAAAGAGCTGTCAAAACCAACATGATAACGAATAAACTCAGAAGCAGCATCTCTAGTTTTGAGAATCTTCTGAATTGCCCAGGACGTACCCGACCGACTCTTGACTCAATTTAACCATAGAGAATATGAGGTTGGTTGAAAAATGCACCAGAGCTGAAAATCATAGCAGCTTTATTCAACTTCACTTTGGCTTTGTTTGTGAGTGCTCTTAAAAACTGTTGTGCCGTGAGAAAAAGTGCCGGTAGAAAATTAGATAATTGTTTGGTAATTTTTTTTAATTTATGCATATTTTGAGATATAATATATAAAAATAATATTTTTGAGAAGATTTGATGGTGAAACTGATAGGTGCTTCTTGCAAAAACTGAAAACAGTTTTTTTCCAAAAATATGGGAGACATGCTTTTGTTAACAGCAGCTTTTAGATCAAAAACACGTTTAACAAACACATTTTCTGACGGTTTTTCAGCAAAAAGCTGATATAGGCAATACCAAACGGAGCCTAAATCTTTTAAACTAAGACCTCCTTCGGTTTTTGGCAACAACAATACCAAATGGAGCTTGAGTATTTTAAACCAAGTCCTCCTTCGGTTTTTGGCGAGCAAACCTCTCTCCAGACAACCTTGTACATTACAATTTCTATTTAACCCACCTCCCCAAAGAATGACTCTATTAATTTTAGAAGACCTTCCTGCAGAAACAGATGTGATATCCAAAAACGCAAAGTGCCATGGAGAGTTGACATCTTATAAGCTGCAAACGTCCTCGACGTGGATATTTTATAGTCCAGCTCTGAATTTTCTCACAAAGTCAATTCAGTAACGTTTGACAATCAATCAGTTTGAGCTTTGTAGTTAAGGCCTAAACAGCGCACCAGAACTGGAAGCTCACCCCAAGAGAAATTTGTTGCAGAAAGACTCTGTTGATGATCGGGACGGTACTGAAAAAGAACTCACTTTTTGCTGCATTCGGGATTAAACCAGAGATGTTGGAAAAAACTGGAACACCCTTAAGTAAACACTTTATAAAATTTTCATGTCCATAGCTAAAAAGCAAGACATCATCTGCAAAAGTGAGGTGACTAATTTCTTCAAGATCAGTGTGCTTGTGATATTTAAAAACCGGAGAAGCCGTTTGCTCTTTCAAATACGCAGTGAAAACCTCCAGCAATGACAAAAAGATAGGGGGAAAGCGGGTCTCCTTGACGGAGCCCAGCTTTACCACTGAAAAAGCCTTCTAATGAACCATTTAACTGGATTGAATAAGATGGGGAGGTGATACAAAGTTTAATCTAATCTATGAATAAATTTGGAAAAACCATTCGCAGCAAAGAGAAAATTCCAGCTCAGCCTATCGAAAGCTTTTTTTTTACATCCATCTTCCTACGGGAACAAAGGCAACCTGATTCAAAGAAATTAAATCCGGAAGAACCATCTTTAAAAGATTCGCCAAGATTTTTGCAATCACCTTATAAATGACATTATAATAGTCAAAAAAAGAGTTAGTGCAGTGGTTGAGCTCTTGTCTCCCTTGCGTGAGAGACAAGAGCACGACTTGCAAAAAAAAAGAAGACATTACAGGCAATTAAAGAGTTTTATGAAGATAATAGATTGCCTAAAGGAAGTAGGGAGAAAGAGATGCTAATAAACTTGCACAAAAAGATATGCATTCATTGATTGAAAACAAAATATACTATCGCCGGTCCATATATTCTGTCAGTACTGCAGATTCTAACAAACTTAATACAAATACCACTACTACTCTTGCATACTCACCATACTCCAGCTTTCTTCCTTATCACCTGCCAGCTACTCCAATGTGGGACAACATACAACTATATCATCACTCCCCCTCAAGCGGTGAGGACACTCCAAGCTTGTTGAGAAGACCATAGTGCTGTTTGACTGATAAAGGTTTAGTCAAGATATCAGCAGCTTGAGCATAGGTTGGAACATGCCTTGTGACTATTTCTCGAGCACTGATCTTGTCACGTATGTAGTGACAATCGATTTCAATATGTTTAGTACGCTCATGGAGCACGAGGTTAGCTGCTATGGAGATTGCTGCCTTGTTGTCATAGTTTAAGAGCGTTGGGGGAAGTTTTTTGATGCCCATGTCCTTCAAGAGAGCAGTCAGCCAAGTTATTTCACACGCAGTTAATGCCATTGCTCTGTATTCTGACTCTGCAGTAGAGCGAGCCACCAGAAATTGTTTCTTCGTTTTCCAAGAGATGGGAGAGCTTCCAAGTAGGACACAGAACCCACTTGTAGATTTGCGTGTGGTTGGGCAACTCGCCCAATCACTATCACAATAAGCTGTTAGTTGAGCTGGAGAGGTAGAGGCCAAAAGCACACCTTGCCTTGGGTTTCCTGCTAAATACCTGAGAACATGCTTGGCTGCTTGCATATGCACACATGTAGGTTGGTGCATAAATTGCGTAAGAATGTGCACATCAAACGCTATGTCAGGACGAGTGATGGTCAGGTATATTAGCTTTCCCACAAGACGCTGATAAGAGCTTGGATCAGACAATGGTTCTCCTTTGAAAGGAGTAAGCTTCAAGGTAGCATCCATGGGAAGTTTTAGTGGCGTGACATTTTGCATACCAAACTCCTTTAGCATGTCACTGGTGTACTTACGCTGAGAGACGAAAAACCCAGAGCTACAGCGACCAATTTCCAAGCCTAGGAAGTAGCGAGGCGATCCCATGTCCTTCATATGAAAGCTTCGATAAAGAAGAGATTTTAAGGCCTCTATATCATTCATCGAGTCTCCAGAAATTAGAATATCGTCCACATACACTAGCACAACTGTGATATACTTCTCCTTCGTGTACGAAAATAGACTATAATCTGCCTTGGACTGAACATAGTTCATTGTTTTGAGTGTGAAAGACAGCTTTGGAAACCATTGGCGAGGAGCTTGTCGTAGGCCATACATAGCCTTCTGCAGATGACACACTTTCATGATAGTAGCTCCACTGTTACTTCGAGATTCAGCTGAGATACGACTTCCCATTCCAACATATGCAGGAGGCATCTCCATGTAGACTACCTTATCTAGATCACCATTGAAGAACGCGTTGTGAACATCCATTTGACACACAATCCAATTCTGCATTGCTGCCACTGCCAAAAGTGCTCTAACAGTGGTTAATTTCGCCACTGGAGCAAACGTTTCAGAAAAATCTATCCCATGAAACTGTCTGCATCCAAGAATAACTAATCGAGACTTGTTACGTTCAACTGAATCATCCGGATTATACTTCGTTTTATACAACCACTTCGAGCCTATTGATTATTTATCAGATAGAAGGTGCACAATCTCCCAAGTTCCATTCGCTTCCAAGGCATCTAGTTCAATATTCATAGCCTTTATCCAGTGATCATACTTAATTGCTTGATTGAATGATACAGGGTCGTATTGACTGGCCACTGTGGAGAGAAAGAAGTAGAATTGTGACTCCACTTTCTGATCAGCAACAACCACTACATTGGCATTGGTTACGTAATCAGCCATCCAAGATGGTTGTTTCACCTGACGAGTTGATGTCCTTACAACTGGAACTTCATCTCCAGAATTATGGTTGTCACTTTCCTCCGAATCATCATTAGTGTCTCCTTCATCTGCACTTTGTTCGAGCTCTTCTTCATTATTATTCTGAGTTTGACCATCAAGCCACCGAGGGTCTTCAAAAATTACTGGTTTTGAGGATTCACCAAAAGAGGGCAGAGGTTGCATGTTGGGATTTTGTTGATCAGTGTTGAAGGAAAACACTCATTCTTTGAAGATAACATCCCTCGATACAAACGGCTCTTTGGTGACCAAATTTAGAATACTGAATCCCTTCTGAGTTGGAGGATATCCCAGGAAGACACATGGAATACCACGAGGCTGAAATTTATCAAGAGTATGAGCTGGATTCATAGCAAATGCCAAGCAACCAAACACTTTCATGAGATCATAGTCCACCAGTTTGTCAAACAGCACTTCATACAGAATTTTATTCCCAAGAGCAGTGGTGGGAATGCGATTTTTAATGTGAACAGCAGTAAGGACACAATCTCCCCAGAAGGAGAGAGGAAGGCCTGCTTAGAATTTTAGTGCTCGAGCAACCTCAAGAATTTGCCTATGCTTCCGTTCAACCCTAGTGTTTTGCTGGGGACGATAAGTGCATGAGGTCTGGTGTGTAATGCCATACTTAGAGTAGAATTTCTTACAAGATTTGTCAGAAAACTCGAGGGCATTGTCCGAACGGACACATTTAATTACAACATCAAAATGAGACTTCACATAGTTGTAGAAAGCAGTTAAGATAGTAAGATACTCATTTTTATTTTGCAACAAATACACCCAAGTTACACGCGAGAAATCATCGACAAGGGTCAAGAAGTACCTGAACTTTCCTCGAGTGCACACTTTGTACGGTCCCCAAGTATCAACGTGCACGAGATCAAATTTGACTGTCGCCCTTGACTCACTTAACTCGAAAGACAGCTTTGTCAGCTTCGCCATGGGACATATCACACACACCAATTTCTGACCCTTCAGTTTGTTTTGAAGCTTTGGGATTAATTGTAGCTTTGTACCAGGAGTATGCCCAAGACGATGATGCCACACACTATAGTCATTCGACTCACTTCCCTCCCTCTCTTGTTGAGAGTTCGAGTTAGTGGCCAGAAGACATTGAGGTTCCTTGTCAAGATGTTTATCTGCAGGTGTCAACAAGTAGTACAAACCATTTATCATTTTCCCAATAGCTCGTACCTTTCTTGATTTTGAATCCACTATCATACACACCTCAAGATGGAATGTCACATCACAGCCTTGTCCCTTGCCAGTTTGTGAATAGAGAGGAGATTATGATTAAAATCAGGCACGTGAAGAACATTCAACATCTTGAGTCCATTGTCCAGCATTATATCTCCAATATGAGTGATTTCCATGGTAGCTCCGGTGGGAAATTTGATTGTGTAATTATCAGGTGCCTTGCGAACATTGAACATGTCACTCAATGAGGCAGTCATGTGATCGGATGCGCTTGAATCGATAATCCACCGTTCAGTATGTGCTCCCAGGCATCATAGCAAGAAGTTGTTGCAGTTGTTGAGGTGAGAACACGACTCCTTGTTCACCAGATGCATGAGCTATATTTGCCATTTTCACCTTTTCACCATTCCACTTCTTTCCACCAACATTGGCCTTAGGACCATTTCTGTTATGCTTGTAATGCCATTTCGGATAACCATGAACTGTCCAGCACTTTGTAGATGAGTGTCCCTTCACACCACACGCTGCACAAGGAGTTCCAGACCCTTTCTCCACAGATCTCAAGCTATACATTGCAGCAACTTCAGTTTCAGATCCAACCGAGCCATTGCGGGCATCTCTTTGTGACTCTTCTTGTTGTAAAGCAGCACATGCCACCTCCACAGTTGGCAAAGGAGACAACATCAAGAGCCGACTTCGCTGAGCCCCATACACATCATTAAGACCATTCAAAAACTGAAATAGGTGAGATTCTTCCTTCATGGTTTCTATGGCCTTCAAGAGGGTTTTGATTTCTTCACTAACAGTCGTGACTGGTGGTAACACAGTCATGGATTCAATCTCTTCCCACAAACTACTCATGGCTGTGTAGTAGTCAGCCATAGAGAGTTCCTTCTATTTTAGGATGAACAGGTCTTTACTGAGCTTGTATTTTCGAGATCCATTTGTCAACATAAACCTCTTTTCTAGTTGTTTCCAGACTTCACTAGCAAGATTTATAAATAGAATGAACCTCTTAACAACATCATCAATATTATTATGAAGCCAGGAGATTACCATGTTGTTGCAAGTCTCCCATTGAGCTGCATCTATTTCATCAATTGTGCTTTTCTTCACTGAGCCATCCACGAATCCCAATTTCCTCTTAGACGCAAGCTAAATCTCCATACATCTACGCCGTGCTCTGTAGTCAGAGGCACCTTGTAGCTTCGGAATAGCAATGGAGGTAGGGCCATCAAACGGATGCAGAAACAGAGGGTTCTGCATATCTGCAAAGGTGAATTTGCTTCCAGACGCCATGAATCACACTCAAGTAAACAAAAATTCACACTATCAGATCTAGGGTTTTAACACCAAGCAAGAACCTCACAAATACGCACACAACTGTTTATGAGAAACAAATGGAATCAGAATGTATCTTATGCAAGCACTAAGCATAATCTTTAATTTCTCTAACTAAAGCAACAACTGCTCTGATACCATAAAGAGTTTTATGAAGATAGCAGATTGCTTAAATAAAGTAGAGAGAAAGAGATGCTAATAAACTTGCACAAAAAGATATGCATTCATTGATTGAAAACAAAATGTACTATTGCCAGTCCATGTATTCTGTTACTACTGCAGACTCTAACAAACTTAATACAAATATCACTACTACCCTTGCATACTCAGCATACTCTAGCTTTCTTCCTTATCACCTGCCAGCTACTCCAATGTGGGACAGCATACAGCTATATCATCAGCAATAGGAGCGAAAATCATTCATAGAAGAAACATCATTTGACTTTAGCACTTGAGCAAGGGCTGTAGCATTTACAAACCTGGGAAGCTTTGATGCAGGAAAAAAGTATAGAATGGCTTTAGTAACATCATTACCCACTATTTTCCAAGCAGCAATATAGTATTCAACCATAAAACCATCTGGATACGTAGACTTAGATTTTTCCATACATTTTTAAGTGTTACAAATCTCAGTAGGAGTGATATTTCATACAAGAGAAATAACTTTATCTGCAGAAGTGCAAGGCAGATGTAAATTTTCTTAAAACTCATCTGCTATTTTCTCTGGACCCAAGTAGATCTTGAAAGTGGTCGATAGTAACTGAGGCAACAACAGATTGACCTTGTCTAATAATCCCCTTTATTTCTTTAATAGCAATGAGTTTGTTTGAGTTCCAACGACGTTTACTAAAGTTGAAGAAATAAGAATTATTTCCATCACCATTACCAACCCAAATAGCTCTGGATTTTTGACGAAGAAAATCTTCCTCACTTTTTAATGTAGCTTGATAGGCCACACTCAAAGAGCTTTCCTGCAAGAAATCATACATACAAGGGGAGAGAGGCATATTCATCTCAACAAATTTTGACGCATTGCTGCTACATTATTGTTAGATATATTTGATAATGTCATGGCTAATGTGATTTATGTTTAGTTTTCAGATCTTACTTAAACAGGATAAATCAGTACTTACTGGAAGTCAGGACTTAAGGATATCAGTACTTATATTATCAGGAGATAATCATCAGAAGATGGATATCAGAACTTAAGTACTGAAGGACGTTCAGATAAGGAAGACAGCTGGTTAAAGGAAAGAAGATTGAGATAAACATAAGAAGAGATATGCATGAAGAAGGAATTCTATGAAGAATATAATACTTGGAAGAAAAGATATCTGATTGATATATTTTAGGAAGCAGAATTATATTCCATATCAATTAGCGATTATCTTGTAACTGTGTAGTATATAAACACAGACATAGGGTTTACACTAGAAGTGTTATCACAATCGAGAAGATTAATTATTGTAACCCTAGCAGCTCTCGTGATATTTGTTCATCACTGAGAGAGAACACTTCCATATTGTAACAGAGTTTATTGTTCCAATAAAGTTTGTTTTCTGTTACTTGAGTTATTAAAGTTCGATTTGATTATACTATACACTGTATTCACCCCCTCTACAGTGTGTGTGTGTGTGACCTAACAAGTGGTATCAGAGCCTATCTATTAATGCACAAACAGTTTAAGATCCAAACACAATCATGTCTGAAACAAAAACTCCAACTAAGCCCACCAAAACTGAAGAACCTCCAAAGACACAAGTTCAAAGCCGATATGAGACTATTAAAGTTCCCATATTGAGACCATCTGAATATGCCATATGGAAGGTGAGGATGACCATGTTTCTAGAAGCTACAGATCCAGAATATCTTGATAGAATCAAGGAAGGGCCTCACAAACCAACCAAGCTCGCAGTTGCAGTTGCAGGTGAAGCAGCAAAGTCTGTACCAAAGGAGAAGAGTGATTACACTGCTGAAGATATCGCATTAATTGCTAAGGATGCTAAGGTACGACACTTATTACATAGTGCTATTGATAATGTAATGTCAAACAGGGTAATAAACTGCAAGACTGCAAATGAGATATGGGATGCTTTGGAAACAAGATGTCAAGGAACGGATACGATCAAGAAAAACAGGAAGACAATACTCACTCAAGAGTATGAACACTTTGACTCAAAGGCTAATGAGTCATTGACTGATTTATATGATAGATTTGTCAAACTCTTGAATGATTTGTCACTGGTTAATAAGGAGTATGATCTTGAAGATTCAAACCTTAAATTCTTGTTAGCTCTTCCTGAATGCTGGGATTTGAAGGCAACAACAATAAGAGACAACTATAATCTTGATGAAATAACTCTCGATGAAATCTATGGAATGCTCAAGACTCATGAACTTGAGATGGAACAAAGAAGCAAGAGGAAAGGATGAAAGTCAAGGACAGTTGCTCTTAAGGCTGAAGAAGAATCCCCCAAGGCAGCTACCTCAAGGAAAGACAAGGGTAAAGCTCTCTTCATAAAGTTTGATACTGAGTCATCAAGTTCTAAACGTGATGATGACTCAGAATCTGAAAGCTTGCCTGAGACGGATGCTGATGAAGAGATGATGAAGCTGTGTGCTCTTATGGTGAAATGGATCACAAAGATTGCATACAGGAAGTTCAGGAAGGGAAAAAAGTTTTCCAGGAAAGGCACAAGTTCTGATAAGAAGAATTTCAGAAAATCTGAAGGAAGATGAGGAAAGTCTGACAGAGGAGATTATACAAATGTCAAATGCTACAACTGTGGTGAGAAATGGCACATATCTCCTGATTGCAAGAAAGTGAAGAGTGACAAAGGCAAGGCTCTTGTCACAAAGAAGAAAAGCTGGACATACACCTCACATTCTGAAAGTGACGAGAATTATGCCTTGATGGAAAATGCTGATAAGGCAAGTGCTGAAAGCAGTTCTGAAGCTGCTGAATTAAAGGTACCTCAAACTACTTATGCCTTTCATACTAATGATATTAATGAGTTGAGAAGATATCTTAAAACCATATTCATTAGTTATAGAGATCAAACTTTAACATGTGAAAGATTAACTTCTGAAAATCTTGCTTGCAAAAAGAGGAATGATTATTTAAAAAAAGAGTTAGTCATGTTCCATCAAACTCATAAAGATAGAGATGATTCTTTTCAATGTTAGGGATGAAGTGCTTAAAATGAATGAATCTCTAAAAGCTGAGTTAGAAAAAGAAAGAGAGATTATCAGGACTTGGACTAACTCTGGCAGAACAACTCAGAATTTGTTAAGTAGTGAAAACTGGAAAGAGGGCTTAGGTTATGGAGAAGATAAGAATGATAAAGGAACTGTAGATGTTAAGCCTATAGCTGTTAAACAAAAATCTAAGCTAAAGCCTGTTAAGTTTGTAGCTGTAAAGTCTGATAATGAGAAATCAGAAGTTAAAAAGGAACTAACTTCTGACAAACTAAAACAGGAAAAGACAACTGAAGTAAACGTAGGCTTAATGACAAAGAAGCAGCTTAAGCATAAGCTGAAAGATGTTAAGAATGCAAACAAGGTAAAATCACCTAGGAAAATAGGAATGGAAAGGAAGGTGTGAATAAAAGCAATGATTATAAGCCTGTTCCTGAAGCTCCTAGGAAAACGTGTCATAACTGTGAAAGTTCTAACCATCTGGCTTCTTTTTGCAGGAAGAATAAGAACATAAACTCCTTACCTTCAAAGTCAGGAGTTAAGAGTCAGTCTGTTAGATATAAGCCACAAAATCCTTGTTTTCATTGTGGTAGTTTATGGCATTCCATTTATACTTGTAAGGAATATCATAGTCTTTACTATGATTATTATCAAATAAAACCTTCTTTAAAGAAAGTTACCATTGTTCCTTCTAGTGTAAGTTCTGATTCAAAGTCTAATAGTGTAAATTCTGATAAGAAAAATGTTAACATAAACTCTGATGCTAAATCCGCTGCAAATGTTAATAGACTTAAAAAGGCCAAAGGATCCAAGCATGTCTGGGTCCTTAAAACTAATCATTAGTGGTCTCTGTGATTGCAGGGCAATAGGAAAAACATCCTAGTTCTGGACAGTGGATGTTCAGGACATATGACTGGAAATAAAGCCCTGCTATCAGACTTTATCGAGAAGGCTGGCCCAAGTGTTTCTTATGGAGATGGCAACATTGGAAAAACATTGGGATATGGCAATATCAATCTTGGGAATGTCATCATTAAAGAAGTAGCTCTGGTCTCAGGACTTAAACACAATCTGCTGAGTGTTAGTCAAATCTGTGACAGAGGTTATCATGTGGATTTCTTTGAAGAACACTGTGAAGTTGTAAGTAAATCTACAGGCAAAGTTGTTCTGAAAGGATACAGGCGTGGTAACATCTATGAAGCCAAGCTTTCAACAAGTACTGATGGTTCTGCAATCTGTCTGATGAGTAGAGCATCAATTGAAGAAAGCTGGAATTGGCACAAGAAACTCTCTCATTTAAATTTCAACAATATAAATGAGTTGGTCAAGAAAGATCTTGTGAGAGGATTGCCAAAGTCAGTATTTGCTCCTGATGGTCTTTGTGATTCTTGTCAGAAGGCCAAACAAAGGAAATCTTCATTCAAGACCAAGACTGAGTCATCAATTCTTGAGCCTTATCACCTACTACATGTTGATCTATTTGGTCCAGTAAATGTCATGTCTATTGTAAAGAAGAAATATGCTATGGTCATAGTGAATGAGTTCACCAGATACACATGGGTGTATTTCTTGCACACAAAAAGTGAAACTGCATCTATCTTGATTGATCATGTCAAGCAACTGGATAAATTGATCAAGGACTCAGTGAAAATAATAAGGAGTGATAATGGTACCGAGTTCAAGGATTTGATAATGGAAGAGTTCTGCAAAAACCATGGAATCAAGCAGGAATTTTCTGCTCCTGGAACTCCACAGCAAAATGGAGTTGTTGAAAGGAAGAATAGAACTCTCATTGAAGCTGCACGTACAATGCTTGATGAAGCAAAACTTCCAACCTATTTCTGGGCTGAAGCTGTGCAGACTGCTTGTTTTACTCAGAATGCAACACTCATTAACAAGCAAGGAAAGACACCATATGAGATGGTGAAGAAAAAGAAGCCAAATCTGAAGTATTTTCATGTATTTGGATGCAAGTGTTTTGTTCTTAAGACTCATCCTGAACAGCTATCCAAATTTGATCTAAACGCTGATGAAGGAATCTTTGTTGGATATCCACTTTCCACAAAATCCTTCAGAGTCTATAACTTGAGAACAAGAGTGGTCGTAGAATCTATCAATGTCTCTTTTGATGATAAGAAGATTACTGGACTAGAAGATTTTATTGATCATGATCAGCTGAGATTTGAAAATGAAGACTCAAATTCTGATACTGAAAATCCTGACAATCTAAATCCTGATACTGCAAACTCTGATGGATTAAACTCTGATGTTATTGAAACTGTGGTGACTACGCCAAAGGAAGATGCACCTATGCAGGGGGTGCATACTCAAGATATAACCACATCTCAAGAAGCATCAGAATATACATCTGGCTCTTCAAGTTCTGATTCGTCAAGTTCTGATAAGCCAAGTCCTGATAGTTCTGAAAATCTAAATTCTGAAGAATCCAACTCAGAGAGCATAGTTTCAGGGGGAGCATCAGAAAATATTAATGAAGACAGCATGGATCATAGGGGAGCATCCAGTTCTATAGAAAATCTTCCATCTGCAAGGAAGTGGACTAAATCACATACACCTGATTTGATAATTGGAAATCCTGATGCAGGTGTCAGAACTAGAACAGCTACTTCAAGTGAATGTCTTTACAATTCTTTTCTTTCTCAGACTGAGCCAAAGAAAGTGGAAGAAGCTCTTCAAGATGCTGATTGGGTGCAAGCAATGCAGGAAGAGTTAAATGAATTTGAAAGAAACAAAGTCTGGACCCTAGTGCCAAGACCAAAGAACAAATCTATTGTTGGTACAAAATGGGTATTTAGAAACAAAACTGATAGTGATGGCATAATTGCAAGGAATAAAGCAAGGCTGGTTGCAAAAGGATATTCTCAACAGGAGGGAATCGATTATGATGAAACATTTGCACCAGTTGCTAGATTGGAAGCCATAAGGATATTTTTGGTGTATGCTGCTCACAAAAAGTTTATTGCCTTTCAAATGGATGTGAAAAGTGCTTTTCTCAATGGAGAATTGGAGGAAGAAGTATATGTTGAACAACCACCAGGCTTTGTAGACTCCAAATATCCAGATTATGTCTACAGACTTGATAAAGCAATTTATGGACTTAAGCAAGCTCCAAGAGCATGGTATGAGACTTTAGCTCAGTTTCTTCTGGAAAATGGATTTAACAGAGGAACTATAGACAAAACACTGTTCTACCTCAACCATGGAAAGGACTTACTTTTGGTCCAGATTTATGTTGATGATATCATCTTTGGTTCTACAAATGACAGACTTTGCAAGAAGTTTGCCAAACTGATGCAATCAAGGTATCAAATGAGTATGATGGGGGAACTTAGCTATTTTCTGGGCCTTCAAGTCAAGCAGAATGAAGAAGGCACTTTTATTTGTCAAACTTAGTACACAAGAAAATTTGCTGAAAAATTTGGAATGCAAGATTGTTCAAGTGCATCCACTCCCATGGCCACTGCAATAAAATCGGACAAGGATACTGGTAAATCAGTAGATATTACTGATTACAGAGGTATGATTGGCTCACTACTCTATCTAACTGCTAGTAGACCTGATATCATGTATGCTACCTGTCTTTGTGCAAGATTTCAAGCAGATCCAAGAGAACCTCACTTAACAGTTGTGAAAAGACTTTTCAAGTACCTTAAGGGAACAGCTGATTTGGGATTATGGTATCCCAGAGAATCAGATTTTAAACTAATATGTTACTCAGATGCAGATTTTGCAGGTTGCAAAATTGACAGGAAAAACACAAGTGGAAGCTGCCAATTTCTTGGAGGCAGATTGGTTTCTTGGTTTAGCAAGAAACAAAAGTCAATTTCCACATCAACTGCAGAAGCAGAGTATATTGCTGCAGGAAGCTGTTGTGGACAGATTCTTTGGATGAAGAATCAATTACTGGATTATGGGTTAACATATTTTAAAATCCCTATTTACTGTGATAATTAAAGTGCTATTGCTATGACAGGTAATCCAGTTCAACACTCAATGACAAAGCACAGCAGCTTCAGGTACCACTTCATAAGGGAACATGTGGATGAAGGTACAGTGGAATTGCACTTTGTTCCAACAGATCAACAACTAGCAGATATCTTCACAAAACCACTGTGTGAAGCTACTTTTACAAGATTGGTAAATGAACTTGGAATGGTTTCAGGTTCTTTCTCTAAATCTGCTTAGTTTTGTTCTGCTGCATCAGACTTTATGATCAGTATTTACAGAAATTACTCTCTTTGTGTATACTGTGATTAATTGAAAATTGCTTAAGTACTGACTGGTGTCTGATGTGACTTTCTAAACTTTGATAGTGATATATCTGTTTAAGTAACTATTCTATCCTATGAAGATACCTGTGTTAGATGCTGACCTAGTAGTCTTCAATAAACTCGAGATCCCATGTTAGAAGTAATTATTTCTGTGGAAATCTACTGACACAAGCAAATTCTGATATTGAGCTGAGTTGAGTTTACTTTGTCTATCTTATTACTAAGTCACAAACTAGAATAATTCTTCTCATCTGTTAAGTTTTGATGCAAATAAATCTGTTGAATGTACTAAGTGCTGATAAACCTCACTTATCAAAAGAAAAAGAAAAAGAATCAAGGAATTAAAATCAGGTACTCCTTTGAGATCTAGAGTAAAAATGTGGAAGGGAAGACCCAAGTGCATTGCTGGTATTAAGTAATATGCATTAGAAAATCAAATACATATTTTCTTGGTGACTTTTCACACTCTATGATTACTGGAGAAATACTCTGATAATAGCATAAATTCTGATAAGCAGTCGTGACTCACTTACACTGAGAAGCCACTGTCAAATGGAATTTAAAAAGATGCACAAAATTAGCACAAAACAGTTGAGGTGGACTCAAGTATGAACTCATTCAATAGCAGACTTCAGAATAATGATAGATTTTTAGTAAAGTTTTAGTTATGCCTTATTTCTAAGATGTACTGAAGTGAATCAGACTTTCTTTGTCTGATATTTCGCTTAATGCACACACTAAACACTCCATATGAATGATGAAAATTACTGTGGTGATCTATGTTATTTTAGATGAACAGTTTATGTGTCACATTATATAATCTCTGAGGACAAGTTCTGTTGAACGTTCTGATGATTAAGTTCTGAAGAATCTATATCAGAATTTGTGTGAAGAATTCCAAAGATAGGCATTCATTTTTTGAGTCAAGAAATCATGTTCTGATAACTGTTACGTTCTGATATAAGTCTAAGTTCTGATATTAACTTCTGATCCTTTACTTGACTTATTTGTGGATAAAATCTAAAAATAGTCTCATTTTAAATCAGAATATATTCGGGCGGAATATTAACAGTCAATATAATTAGGAATAGTGGTACACGTACTTGCACATTAATTTTTACTTGTTTCTTGTGCGCATTAAACCTAGTTTTACCTTTCCAATGACTGTTTTTCGTCTTCCAAGTTTAGGGAGACGAGGTAGAATTAATTCTACCTGTCAGTATTAAATTTCCTTGCGTTTCCTGACATTCTCTTGCCTATATAAACAAACACTTCGCAACAGCCTACACATCAATTCTTCTCTGACAAACTCACCTTCATTTTCTTCATACAAACAAAACCATGGTCAACTACAACATGTTTTTGAACTATGAAACATTCAACATGGAGCTGAGCTGTGAAGCCTGGCAGCAGAAATGGCACGTCACTACCATTCCTGATGAGATTTGGGACTCGGTTCCCTAGGAGGTTCTCACCCACCTCCTGTTCTTTTACATGGACTACCATCGCCATCTGGAGCGATTGGAGGAGGAAAGGCTGAAAGCTCTCTGCCAGCAAGAGCGAATCATCAGACTCACTATTCTTTTTATAGAGAGTAGGAAGAAGAAATAATTTATTTTCTTCTTCCTGTTTTTCTTCATCGTCAGCCTTGCCCTGCTTCTTGAGCTAGGACAAAGGCTGTTGATGTTAGGTTTAGAAGCTTAGGACAATCTTGTAAAGTTCTGATATAATTTAAATTTCATGAATGTATTCTCTTAATATATTAATGGAATTTCTACTTTTTGCAAGTTTTTGTCTCTGAGATGTTTGTAATTTAAATGCACTGATAAATCTTGATAAATCCATATTCTGATGACCATTTCATTTTAATTCAAATTAAGTTCAGATCTTATAATATCAGTACTTATTTACTTGATTTAATTTTGGTCATTCTCTTACTTGAATTTCTTCTCAGAATATTGGTGTTGCAGTGAAAAATAATTGAATAAGTGGGAACAGTTTCAATTTTGAATTAAAACTGATTTACCTCGATTAATGGAATTACTGGGTAAGTGGAACGGTTTTTCCTTGAAAAACTGCAATTGGGTAAGTAATGATTACTGTTTTCTCGTGCCCATTAACTATTCATTATTACTGCATGTCTGACAGGTGTCCAACGGTTATATTTTTTTCAAGTATAAGTAAGACAGAGAAAAGATTTTCCAATCTTTTATTTACTTTTACACTTTATCTCTCTTTCTTTACTTTTACTCTCTTTCATCTCCTGACGTTGGTTTTTCATACAGACATTTTCTCAAACACCTAACAGGCAACTCTTAATTTTCGATTTTTCTCATGGCACCTAAGGATTTGATCATTGATGGAGCTAAGTTTGTTCCAAATAACTATGCTGCAATTCTCGATCATGCTACAGCTCCGTCTGAGTTGCATTTTGTGCAAGATCTTCTTGCACACAATGAAATTGGGTATGCATTGACCCAGCCTTCAGTCTTTTCAAGCCAACAAGTTCTGACGTTTTGGCGGACTGGACACTTTGATAATGGTGGTACACATGGTACTCCCAGTATTGTTTTCGAAGTGGATGATTCTACACATGTGGTAACTCCTGGTACAATTCGCAAGGCCCTCCATTTACCAGAAGGATGTACTTTTTCAACCCCGGAGGAATCAGCTCTTCAGGAGTTAATGACCAGTTTGGGGTATGAGCAGAGTTTGGCTAAGCTTGGGCAGTTGAAACTGGCTCATATCAGAAAGGAATGCAGCTTCTTTTTTGACTGCATCACTAAAGCTTTTGGGAATAAGTGTTCCAACTTTGATGCCATTCCTATAATGAGTCAGCACATCGGGTATGCTATCATTAACCAAACTCATTTTGATTTTGCAAGTGCTGTGATAGGTTTCATTGGGGATAGGATGACAGAAGATAGAAATGTAGTTTATTTTGCTAGATTCTGTCAGCTTATATATAACTTTTGCTGTACTAATTCCCCCTCAACTAGCCAGTACCTTAATTCCACCATTCAAAATTGCAAAACGAGCCTTTAATGACCTGGTAAATGGTGACCTTAAGAAAAAGGTGGTTGGACCTTTACAGATTCCTCAGTCTGTAAAACAGATCTTAGTAAATTCTGATCCTCAAACCTATAGATCTGTTTATCCTGATGTCCAACCTACCACCACCTCCCAAATACCACATCAACCATCAGAACACACCACTCATCCATCTATACCTCAACCATCCCTCAAACATATCTCAAATCATATCTCTCAACTTCACAGACAGCTCAACCTTCATCCCCAACACCTACTGTGAAGCCTTCATCTTCCAAGCCAAAGAGGACAAAGACTGTTCCTCAAACACCTCAGAAGAGAAGGAGGATTGTTTTGAGAGATGAGTCTAATAGTGAGGAACAGGTTTCTACATCAGAACCTGTTGTCAAAGAAGCTGAGAAAGTTCCTTCTCAAAAGGATTCTGGAATTGGGGGATCTAAGCTTCTCAAACGGCTTAGAAGAATGACTTTTGCTGAAACTCCTAAGGAATCCCCACCTTCTAAGAGATACAAGAAATAGAGAGCTAAAAGGCCAGTTTCAGATGATGAGGAAGCAGCAGCTAAGGAAGGGGATCAGGAATCTCTGATCTCACAAGAACCAGAATCTGCTGAAGCCACTGCTTCTCCATTAACTCCACCTCAGGAAGCTGCTACTGAAATGGCAAACACACCATCTGTGTCTCCTGTTCAAAAGACTGTATCTCCTGTTGATCCAGACACAAGGGCTGAAATTGATATTCAGAACCTGGTTGTGCCTGAGGTACTTTACTTAGAAGCTCCAACAACACTTCATCCATCAACAATACCTGTCTCTGATGCTACTCAAACTCCAGAATTATCTACTACACCTTCTCTGCATCTAGATGATGATGATCAGATTCTAGATGAGCATCAGAATATGGTTGTTGATCAGAACTTGGAACCATATCAGCACTTAGAGGATGATGCTGAAGCCTCAATTGCTTCTCATACTGTTGTTTTATCAGAAGATGCTGATTCTGTAAGTTCTGATGCTGCAAATGCTGATGATACTGGTGATGCTGCTCCAAATACAGATACTGATGAAGCAGGTCCTTCAGGATATACTGTTCCTAAATCTGAATTAGTTAAGAAGTTTGTTACAAGAGAAGCACCAGTGCCTTGGAGTGAAACTCCTGCAGGATAGGAGTGGACTAAGGAATGGAACTCAGTTACTTGTGTTCCATCTGCAAAGAATCTCGCTGAGCACTTGATAAAAGCAGATGAGATGTTAATTACTGATGATTTCAAAACACAGCTTCGAGTCACTGCATTGAGTACTAAACATCTGCAAGATCTTCATTCCACTACTCATGCAGAAATACATAAAATTCAGGAAGAATTACTCAAGCAAGAACAAGTTCAGAAAATTGACAAGAAAAAATTCTTCCAACCTACCTTTGACAGAGTTGCTTATATTGAGAAGACTCAAGAGAAACAACAATCTCAGATTGATGATATTTTGAAAAATCAAGCTTCTCAGCAATCTCAACTTGATGAAATCCGAGCCTCAGTGGAATTGCTTGTCTCTCTTATGTTACCTGCTGATGCCAAAAAGGGGGAGAAAGTAATTAAGTCCAAATGCAAAACTGATAAGACACTGAAGGGGAGGGATGATGAAAAAGATGACCAAGGAACCTCTGGAATGGGTGGAGGTCATAGTCAAGGTAGAGGTTTCTCATCAAGAAAAGCTGAAATCATAAGTCACAAAATAAGTTCTGATGCTGGAAAAAGAATTACTTCTGCTACTGGTAAAAGGATAAGTTCTGATGAACTTTTATATCTTGATGAAGAAATGTCAAGACAGTTATTTCTTCAGGAAAATCCAGGAATGGACTTGGAGAGTCTAATGGAAGAAGAAGCCAGACTTAAATCAGAAAAAGTCAAATCTAAATCTGAAGCTTCTGGTAAAAAGAAACTTCCAACACTCAAAGGCATTTTGATAAAAGAAAAGACAAATCCTGAAGCAATCATGGTTAAATCACAACTACAGATAGATCCAAGGTCCAAGGGCAAAGAGAAAGTTGGTGAACCTATCAAGGCTTATGTGCCTCCTGTGAATGAAGAAATTATTGATGAAGATGCTGATCTTGCTCTGACTTTAAGAAAAGTTTCTAAGACAACCTCTGACATGTCTCAAGTTGTTCAGAGTCAAGAGCTAGTTAGTTCTGATAAATCAAAGACACTCCTACCAGGATTCACTAAAGCTAAACAGACTCAGCCTTTGAAGACTGCTGCAAGTGGTTTTGAAGCAAGAGTGGTTACTGGAAAGGAAGCAAGAGATAAAACTGGATTGGGAAGTACTGATGAAAGAAGAATACAGAACACTACCAATGATCCAACTTCCTTAAGTGAACCAGGTATTGGAGCAACTCCTGAGAGATTGAATCAACTGGAATCTGTACAAATGGTTTACCATACCTACTTGAAAGAACACATTTTTTTGTACTTCATGAAAAATGGTAGGGTTTATCATATAAGGGAAAATTCCATTCCACTGAAGTATTTTGAAGAACTGGAGCATGTATTATTCTTACTTCAAGTGAATGACAGAATAACAGAAAGTGCTGTAAACTATTTGAAGAATCAGATTCAGAGACAGAAAAGGCTTTATTCTGTTAAGTCTGACAGCACATATCTTCCAAAGTACAGAGATCACAAGGGTGATATAGTTGAGATGAAGCCCAACACTGCCAAGATTATAACTACCTTTCTAGGTTACAGGGCTATGGAATTCAATCTTAAGTCTGATAAAGCATATTTGATCAGACTGGATCAGGACATAAGGAAAGCTAAAATTAATGATCTTAGGGCTGCAATTTTTCAAATTGGTGAAGATTCTGCAGAACTTAAAGATGCTAAAAGGAGGATGATTGATGAACTCAGATATGCTGAGAGATGTTTGTTGAAGAACTATCTCAGAACAACTCCTGACATCAGAGAGATCAGAAGATGAAGCCAAGTCAAGATCTACAACTGCTTAAATTCTGATATGAATACAGACTAAAGTTGTTATCAGAAGTTAAAGATTGGTAAAGCTTTAAGGACTGTAAGTTGTAGTTATCTGGTCAAGTTCTCATGCATTTGTACTTAATGTTTTTGACATCATCAAATATCTGTTAAACTTGTATATTATGCTAATTTACAAGTTGGGGGAGATTGTTAGATATATTTGATAATATCATGGCTAATGTGATTTATGTTTAGTTTTCAGATCTTACTTAAACAGGATAAATCAGTACTTACTGGAAGTCAGGACTTAAGGATATCAGTATTTATATTATCAGGAGATAATCATCAGAAGATGGATATCAGAACTTAAGTACTGAAGGACGTTCAGATAAGGAAGTCAGCTGGTTAAAGGAAAGAAGATCGAGACAAACATAAGAAGAGATATGCATGAAGAAGGAATTCTATGAAGAATAGAATACTTGGAAGAAAAGATATCTGATTGATATATTTTAGGAAGCATAATTATATTCCATATCAATTAGCGATTATCTTGTAACCGTGTAGTATATAAACACAGACATAGGGTTTACACTAGAAGTGTTATCACAATCGAGAAGATTAATTATTGTAACCCTAGCAGCTCTCGTGATATTTGTTCATCACTGAGAGAGAACAGTTCCATATTGTAACAGAGTTTAATATTCCAATAAAGTTTGTTTTCTGTTACTTGAGTCATTAAAGTTCGATTTGATTGTACTATACACTGTATTCATCCCCTCTACAGTGTGTGTGTATGACCTAACAATTATCTTTTAAGTTTCCGTTTAAAATATTGAGGTTCTTCAAAACCGCTTTTACTAATTTAAGCTTAGAAGAAAGAACATACCAAGGATCACCATAAATTATTTTAGACCAAGCTTCTTAAACAACTTTAAGGAAATCAGGATGTTGTATGAGGTGTTGATAGAATTGGAAAGGCTTACCAGTCCTCACCCACTCAACTCCCAAAGAAACAAATGCAGGAGAATGGTCTGAAACAAGTCGCGGAATAAATTTAGCAATGGAGAGATAAAGTAGAAAGCCAAAGTGCATTGACAACCACACGATCCAACTTCCTAAAAATCGGCATCATCTGGAGAGGAGTTCCACCAGGTTAGCTGCTACACTTGTCAGATCGACCAAACCAAGAGATATGAGACAATCTCTAAAGTCAGACATTCCAGCATTCCTAGTAGAATTTCCTCCTAAAGTTTCAGACGAATCCAACATGACACTGAAATCCCCGAAGCAACGCCAAGGTTTACATTGAAAATTGTAAGGCATATGTCATAGCCTATTTGTATATTCGAGGATTTAACTCAACTCAAATAAGAATGTAATAAGTAAATAGTGGATCTACCGTCAAAGAAATCTCCCAAAGTAACATCTGTCAAAGGATTCAGAAACAAGGTTCATCTACAGACTTGAGGAATTAATTCACTGGAAGAAGTTCAAGAAATTGATCAAGCCTCAGTGATATAAATCAAGGTTGTGGATTTAATCAAGTGACAGAGATCTCGTCAGGGTATCAATTAATTACAGGGATTTAATAAAGAAAATCAATTATCAAAGTCAAGACATGGAGAAACGTCACGAAAGTTAGTTACTCATGAACTAAACAGTACATCGAGTGTCAACATTGAAGTGGTGGAATTGATTCATAATTTTCAGTGATTTTCAGAAGATTTTCAGAAGAATGGTTGTTGCTCAGGATTAGTATTAATTCTCTATTAATTAATTAAGTCATATAATTTAATTAAGAAAATAAATTATATCTGCAAAGATTAATTTATTTATTAATTGAATTAATTGATTAATTAATTCAAAATTAATATTAAGAATTTTCAGAAGTTTAATTGGATTAAAAACAGTCTTAAATCAACAAGACAATTAAAAATGAACTAGCATGACAATTAGGATTGTCATACCGATTGTCATGCCAAGTCATTTCAATTGTCCTACCGAAAGTTCTACTGGGAAGAAGATAGTCTTGCTAGTTCAACTGATTGTCATACCGAAAGTCATTGTAGTTCAATCAGATTGTCTTGCTAGTTCAATCCATTGTCCTATCGAAAGTCTTGCCAGCTATGGGATTGTCATTCCAGTTCATTCCATTCTGTTGATTGATTAAAAAGACAGAAGCAGCCATTCAACAGATTATCCATCCAAAAAAAACAGAAGTCAAGAACACAGCAAAAAGAAAAGAAGCAGAAGCAATATTTTATTTTCTCTGCTAATTCAAGATCATCCATTTCTAGTTTGTAAAGTTAAATCCAAACCACTAGAAATCTTTATCTTGTTCTTGTGTAACTATCTAGCGGATCAAAATCCCTAGAACTTAATCTCAAATTGCGTTTAGCATTTGAATCTTTTTATTGCAAAAATAGAAAAAGTTCATGTCGAATTTATTCTAGATTTGTGATAATTAATTTGAGATTAATTCCTTGTAATCGATACAGTTGTTGTAACACCTTCCAAGTTTAATAATATTCTTATTTAACTTGAATTTTGTTTCAATTTTTATTCCGCATTTTATTCGATTATTCGGTACTGTTTGTATTCAACCCCCCTTCTACAAACACATTGGGACCTAACAAAAATTCATTTTTACATAGCTTAAATCAGTCCACAATCTTCTCCTTTCAACGTAAGTGTCAAACGCTGTAACACCCCCTTTTTAATTTTAAAAGGAGATATTACTTAAAATCCATAAACCTGCAAACAGAGCACTAATATATTTCTAACAATAATTTAACAATCTAAAATTTCCAAAATAATATTAAATTTCCAAAATGTCTAAACCAATAATATAAATTCTGAATTCTCTAAATAAATAATTAAGTCTAAATACTGATAAGGTCCGAAATCCTAATCAATAAAAAGGGGTAGCTCTCCATCATACAGTCCCAGATCCCCCTAAGCACCTGCCAGAAAAAGAATACGACATGGGCCAAACGCCCAGTACGGATTTGGAATACAATTTATAGAACAAAGAGATTAGAAATAAATAATCTGCAAATGATAATAAAACAATAATTTTTTAAAAAATAAGGCTGAAGCAACGAGGGGTTAGGATATTTCATACCGAGATCAGAACAGATACAAATACACACATCATAGGGTACCTAATGCGTGCAACAGAATGGATAACGTGTACGACATATACAATGTCACCATAAATCAAATCACAAATCAAACTCTGGGTGCACCCACGTATCCTGAACAAATATCGAATGCGCAAAAGCTCCTCCCAAGAGCTAACAGAAGGATACGCCGTGACCAATCACACTGTCACGGAAGTGCCATGTCACTGGTGCCGCAATAACATGGCTGTAGTACCCCTACAGCTGGTTAACTCGGTAGACCATAAATCACACTAAGGGTTCAAAATAAATATTCTCACAAAATTTAAAACTCACCTGAGACAAATGATACAAATTTCCAAAGCAGGTGGGTGTCATAAATAATTTTTGAAAACCGCATAAACATATATTTAAAATTTCCAAATAAATTTTAAAATAATTTTCGGAAGTCAGAAAAAGTCAAATCAAATTATATTGAATGAGTAGGATACAAAAGAACTGAACGAATCAAATATTTTTAAATGCCAAGAGGAGTAGCGCTGAATAAAAAGGGGACATAATTCGTACCTTAAATATTGTAACCGCTGACACTAACAAAAATCACAACCAACTCAGCTTAAACCCCGGATCCCGATTTAAGGCTTCTGTCTGATTACAAAAATACAACTTATTATTTGTAATTAATATTCCATATATTTAATAATTAGTGGTCTCGTAATTACATTAATTAGTAATTAATTCTTCTCTTGTAAGTTTATGAACTCCAGACTACGAACCTAACTAAAGCACTGGAAATGTTCCTCGGTAATTTTAAAGACATGTCATCTAAATCTGTTATAAACTAATGTAGTAATCCATATAGCTAGTCCAGGAGGTCACCAAAAAAAAAACAATCTACATACAAGCATGCACAATAGACTGCAACACTTATATTCACTAATAAATTAATCTATAATAATATTAATACCTAACCTACAAGAATGAATTATATTTAGATAATTATATTGTTAAAGCTTGTTAACCGATCAAAACCTTAACTAGTAGTAGCTACTATATGTACTTGATCACAACACTACTAAATCTGATATTACATATTAGATTTAACAATTTAAAACTCGGTTACGACATAAAAGTTTGCACAATCATATGCTAATAATATGAACTATTAAAAAATTATACACATATTTAAATTATTGAAACAAAAGTAGATCATAAAAGACAAGAATGTTAACTTTGATTTAATACATCTGCTTACCGAATTGCAAAAAGAGAGTGAAAAGAAAATAATCGTTTCTGTTTGCCTCCTGGATTTGTTTCCCGTTCCTCCGCCCCTCTCTCTGTTTGCAGCAGTCTCTTAATTATTAGGGTTATAATAATAACATGGGATTTTTATTTAAGAGGTGTGCCTATTATATATATAGGTCCCGCATCACTCCTTTTGTTATTCTAATTAATAACTCAAAATAAATTCTTTTCTAATTCTTATTCTAATTTAAATCAAATTCATTACAAATTTTATTATTATTGTTATTATTATTATTATTATTATTATTATTATTATTATTATTATTATTATTAATCTCTAAAATACATGATATTACATATATACCCCCTTAAAAAGGATTCCGTCCCCGGAATCAAACGAATCTAAAAATTCGTACCTGAATCAAATAAATACGGATATTTCTCACGAATAGATTCTTCTAATTCCCATGTAGCCTCTCTCTCCGAATGATGTTTCCACAGAACTTTCACAAACGGAATGGTGTTCCTCCTTAAAACTCGCTCCTCTCGAGCTAAGATAGCCTCAGCTTCTTCCTCACAAGAAAGATCCTCTCTAATCTTATGCAATGGATACTGCACTACGTGCAATGGATGATATTTATAGCCCCTCAAAACCGACACATGAAACACATTATGTACATGAGATAGTTGTGGTGGCAATGCAACTCTGTAAGACACTTCCCCAACTTTCTCCATAACATCAAAAGGTCCAACATATCTCGGACTAAGCTTTCCCTTCATACCAAAACGCTTCACACCCTTATAAGGTGACACCTTTAAGAACACATGATCACCTGGCTCAAATCCACCAAACTTCCTATATTGGTCCGCGTAACTCTTTTGACGAGATCGAGCTTCCTTCAAACTTTCTTTAACTTTCTCTACCTTCTCATTAGTGATTCTAACTAACTCTGGCCCTTCAATGACTCTCTCACCAACATCATCCCAACAAGATGGTGCCCTACACCTTCTACCATATAAAGCCTCAAATGATGGCATACTAATACTCGCGTGCCAACTATTATTGTATGCAAACTCTACCAGATACAAATATTTATCCCAATCACCTATCCACTCCAAAGCACATGCCCTCAACATATCTTCCAACGTCTGGATCCTCCTTTCCGACTGTCCATCGGTCTGCGGATAATAAGCTGTACTAAAATTAAGTCTCATACCCCAAGCTTGTTGGAACCCCTTCCAAAAATGCGATGTAAACCTCGTATCTCTGTCAGAAACTATCGACACAGGCATACCATGAAGTCTAATAATATCTCGCTGAAAAATCTCTGCCAACTCATGAACAAGAGTAGTCTCTCTAATAGGCAAGAAGTGAGCGGACTTAGTAATTCTATCAACCACCACCCATATGACATCATTCTTCCTGAAGGTTCTCGGCAAATGAGTTACAAAATCCATTGTAATGTTTTCCCACTTCCAAACTGGAATATCTAACTGCTGCAACAATCCACTAGGCCTTTGATGGTCTATCTTCACTTGTTGACATGTAAGACATTTCCCCACAAATTCTGCTATATCTCCCTTCATTCCACTCTACCAAAAGTGCTTCTTCAAATCTCCATACATCTTAGTGGAACCTGGATGAATAGAAAATGAAGAACTATGAGCCTCCTTCAAAATTTTCTCATGAATCGTCGGGTCTGCGGGCACGCACAATTTACTACCCAATCATATCACACCCTCATCATCAACACAAAAATGTTTTTGCTTGCCACATGCGACCTCAGATCTTATAGCTTCCAAACCTGTATCATTCTTCTGAGCTTCCTTAACCTTTGAAACAAGATTTGGTTCCACTTTCAAATTTGCAATGCTACCATTTGATCCTCTAACATACAACTCGACACCCAAGTGCTCCAAATCTGAAATAAGGCGCGGCTGAGTAATGAGAGATGCAACACTACCCAATTTCTTCCTACTAAGAGCGTCTGCCACTATATTTGCCTTCCCCGGATGGTACTGAATATTTGCATCATAATCCTTAAGAAGTTCAAGCCACCTCCGTTGCCTCATATTAAGCTCTTTCTGAGTAAAGATGTATTTGAGACTCTTGTGATCAGTAAAGATGTCACTAGTCTCTCCATAAAGATAGTGTCTCCAAATATTCAAAGCAAAAACCACTGCTGCTAACTCCAAGTCATGGGTAGGATAGTTCACCTCATAAGGTTTAAGTTGCCTAGAGGTGTAAGAAATGACTTTCCCATGCTGTATAAGAACACACCCCAATCCTCTCTTAGAAGCATCACTATAAACCTAAAAACCTCCACTCCCTGATGGTAATACAAGTATTGGAGCTGACACCAACCTCTTCTTCAACTCTTGAAAGCTCTTCTCACGATCATCATTCCACTCGAACTTATTTCCCTTCCTCATTAGCTGAGTCAATGGCAAAGCTATGGAAGAGAAACCTTCCACAAAACGCCTGTAGTAACCTGCCAAACCTAAAAAACTCCTCACCTCCGTCACATTGCTAGGTCTGGGCCAATTAGTTATAGCCTCGACTTTCACAGGATCCAACTCAATGCCCCTACCAGAAACAATATGCCCCAAGAATGCCACTTCCTCCAACCAGAATTCACACTTGGAAAATTTCGCAAACAACTTCTTCTCCCTGAAAATTTCAAGTACAATACGTAAATGCTCCTCATGCTCCTCTCTGCTCCTAGAGTATATCAAGATATCATCAATGAAGACTACCACAAATTTATCCAAGTAATCATGAAAAATCCGATTCATCAAATCCATAAATACCGCTGGTGCATTCGTCAACCCAAAGGACATCACGAGAAACTCATAATGACCATAACGAGTACGAAATGTAGTCTTCGGAATATCCCCCTCTCTAACTCGTAACTGATGGTAACTAGATCTCAAATCTATCTTCGAAAAGTACTTCGGCCCTTGTAACTGATCAAACAAGTCATCAATGCATGGCAAAGGATACCTGTTTCTGACAGTCACCTTATTCAACTCCCTGTAGTCAATGCACAACCTCATGGAACCATCCTTCTTCTTCACAAAAAGCACAGGAGCGCCCCAAGGAGACACACTTGGCCTAATAAATCCTCTATCCAACAACTCTTGCAACTGTTCCTTTAATTCTTGCAACTCAAGTGGTGCCATTCGATAAGGCGCCTTAGAAATAGGCTCGGCACCTGGAACAAGTTCAATAGTAAACTCCACCTCCCTATGTGGTGGCAAACCTGGTAGCTCATCGGGAAACACATCTTCATACTCTTTCACAACTGGATAATCCTCGATGCGAGGTTCATCCTTCGATGTATCCTTCACAAAAGCAAGGTAGCCATCACAACCCTTAGACAACAATTTACTCGCCTTTAGAGCAAAAATTAATTTAACCTCCCCCTTCAGATGAGACCCTTGGTATACAAATTCTGGTTTATCTGCATCTCCAAAGATCACCCTTTTTCCTTGACAATCAATAGTGGCACGATGTTCACTCAACCAATCCATGCCCAAGATAATGTCAAAGTCATGCATCTCCATTGGAAGCAAGTTAACCTTAAGATTTCTATCTCCAACAACTATCGGACACTCTGGATATATATCAGATATAATAACAGAATTCCCCATCGGGGTAGCAATAGACATATGAGGATATAATAATGAAGGTGCAACGCCAAGATGACGAACAAACGATAAAGACACAATAGAATGGGTCGAACCAGTATCACATAACACATAAGCATCACGTCTACCAACAAGAAGTCTTCCTGAAATGGTACCTGAATTAACTGCTGCCTGATTTGCCGTCAATGCAAACACTCTGGCTGTAGGATTCTGCTGACTTCCACTGCCACTACCACCGCCGGCTCCTCCTCCACCAGGGTTGCGTGACACTGTGCAATCCTTTGCCCTATGGGACATGCTACCACACAAGAAACAAGCCCCAGTCTGTCTATAACAAGCTCTACCTGGATGATGTCCACCATGTAGCACAAGGAACCACTAGAATCATATTGGGGTTTCCCCCATACACTGAGTAACGGCTCTGCCCCTGCTGACGATTCTGCCAATGCCTAGGCTGCTTTTGTCACTGAAACTGCTGATTCTGATTCTGACCTACATACTGATTCCGGCCGTGGAATGACTGACCACCCCTATTCTGATTCTGTCCGCGCCACTGTCCCTGCTGACCATTCTGACCTCCATACCACTGTCTACCCTGTGCAAAACCCTAATCATCCCTAGTCCTCTTACTACCACTGTTAGACCTGGAAGTCCTGAAATCTATGCGCTCCTTCTCAACATCCTTTGCTACATCAGACGCCTCTGCCACATTATCAAATTTAAAAGAAATTATGGAACCCCTCAGATGAGACTTCAACCCCCATTTAAATTTATCAGCCTGTTGCGCAGCAGTTCCTGCAACTGTCCCAGCAAATCCAGCCAACCTTATAAACCTCTCCATATAATCAATAATGCTCTCATCCTGGTGCTGCATAATAGAATGAAACTCCCTCAAATAAGCCTCCCTATCAGCATTAGAGAAGTACTGCTCATAGAATACCTCCTTGAATCCCTGCCATTCCAAAGCCTCTGCATACTGCTCCCCTTTAGTAGCTTTCACTCCTCTCCACCACCTCTGAGCATCGTCCTCCAACTTATACACAGCTAACCTGACCTTCTGAATCTCATCACAACCTAGTGCATCAAAAATCTTCTCGAGATGAACAATCCAATTTTCAGCATCAATGGGAGTCGGTGCTGCACTAAAAGAGTCGGGTTTCTGCTTCACAAACCTCTCCAACCATACAAACGGCTCCAGCTGATGGCCCTGACCGTTCTGATTCTGATTCCCATTGCCATTCTGATTTCCGTGTCCATTTTGATTTCCCTCTCCATTATGATTTCCTTCTCCATTCTGATTTCCCTCTCCATTCTGATTTCCTTGGTTTGCCAAAGCCTGCTATACAGCCTGAGCCACTGCGTGCCCTATCATCTCAGTAAGCTGAACGGGGTCAATATGAAATGATCACGTCTAGGAGGCATCTATAATATAAGATAGCGAACAAATGAAGATTACGAGAATAAATATGATGAAGCAGTTATAAACAGATTTTAGAATGATGAAGCAGAATTAAATGATAAGGAGCAGAATGAAACAAAATTAAATAGAACACCTATCCTATCGTCTACCCAAACTCACAGGTCAACCTAAGTAGGTTTTCTACAAGAAAGAACCTAAGCTCTGATACCATCTCTGTAACACCCCCTTTTTAATTTTAAAAGGAGATATTACTTAAAATCCATAAACCTGCAAACAGAGCACTAATATATTTCTAACAATAATTTAACAATCTAAAATTTCCAAAATAATACTAAATTTCCAAAATGTCTAAACCAATAATATAAATTCTGAATTCTCTAAATAAATAATTAAGTCTAAATACTGATAAGGTCCGAAATCCTAATCAATAAAAAAGGGTAGCTCTCCATCACACAGTCCCAGATCCCCCTAAGCACCTGCCAGAACAAGAATACGGCATGGGCCAAACGCCCAGTACGGATTTGGAATACAATTTATAGAACAAAGAGATTAGAAATAAATAATCTGCAAATGATAATAAAACAATAATTTTAAAAAAAATAAGGCTGAAGCAACGAGGGGTTAGGATATTTCATACCGAGATCAGAACAGATACAAATACACACATCATAGGGTACCTAATGCGTGCAACAGAATGGATAACGTGTACGGCATATACAACGTCACCATAAATCAAATCACAAATCAAACTCTGGGTGCACCCACGTATCCTGAACAAATATCGAATGCGCAAAAGCTCTTCCAAAGAGCTAACAGAAGGATACACCATGATCAATCACACTGTCACGGAAGTGTCATGTCACTGGTGCCGCAATGACATGGCTGTAGTACCCCTACAGCTGGTTAACTCGGTATACCCTAAATCACACCAAGGGTTCAAAATAAATATTCTCGCAAAATTTAAAACTCACCTGAGACAAATGATACAAATTTCCAAAGCAGGTGGGTGTCTCATAAATAATTTTTGAAAACCGCATAAACATATATTTAAAATTTCCAAATAAATTTTAAAATAATTTTCGGAAGTCAGAAAAAGTCAAATCAAATTATATCGAATGAGCAGGATACAAAATAACTGAATGAATCAAATATTTTTAAATGCCAAGAGGAGTAGCGCTGAATAAAAAGGGGACAGAATTCGTACCTTAAATATTGTAACCGCTGACACTAACAAAAATCACAACCAACTCAGCTTAAACCCCGGATCCCGATTTAAGGCTTCTGTCTGATTACAAAAATACAATTTATTATTTGTAATTAATATTCCATATATTTAATAATTAGTGGTCTCGTAATTACATTAATTAGTAATTAATTCTTCTCTTGTAAGTTTATGAACTCCAGACTACGAACCTAACTAGAGCACTGGAAATGTTCCTCGGTAATTTTAAAGACATGTCATCTAAATATGTTATAAACTAATGTAGTAATCCATATAGCTAGTCCAGGAGGTCACCCAAAAAAACAATCTACACACAAGCATGCACAATAAACTGCAACACTTATATTCACTAATAAATTAATCTATAATAATATTAATACCTAACCTACAAGAATGAATTATATTTAGATAATTATTTTGTTAAAACTTGTTAACCGATCAAAACCTTAACTAGTAGTAGCTACTATATGTACTTGATCACAACACTATTAAATCTGATATTACATATTAGATTTAACAATTTAAAACTCGGTTACGACATAAAAGTTTGCACAATCATATGCTAATAATATGAACTATTAAACAATTATACACATATTTAAATTATTGAAACAAAAGTAGATCATAAAAGACAAGAATGTTAACTTTGATTTAATACATCTGCTTACCGAATTGCAAAAAGAGAGTGAAAAGAAAACAGTCGTTTCTGATTGCCTCCTGGATTTGTTTCCCATTCCTCCGCCTCTCTCTCTTTGCAGCAGTCTCTTAATTATTAGGGTTATAATAATAACATGGGATTTTTATTTAAGAGGTGTGCCTATTATATATATAGGTCCCGCATCACTCCTTTTGTTATTCTAATTAGTAACTTAAAATAAATTCTTTTCTAATTCTTATTCTAATTTAAATCAAATTCATTACAAATTTTATTATTATTATTATTATTATTATTATTATTATTATTATTATTATTATTATTAATCTCTAAAATTACTGATATTACAAACGCATACACAAAAGTAATAACAAAATTATGATGGGCATCAGAAACTCGAGTAACACCACAAGTGATTGTTTGAACGGATTTGCATAGAACCGAAAGAGACCAGCAATTTGAAGCAGCAGGAGGCAGTAGTAACACGCTGATCTGTTTCAGGGCCAATGGGTTCCATAACTCCTTTATCACTTGGTCCATTTTGAGGAACTGAAGTTGATTTTTTTACCAAATACGCTTAGTAATGGGGCATGCCGAGACTAACTGCCCAAGACTCTTACAACCTGAGCAAACACGAGGTTTTGCTATGTAATGAACATCTACTTTTGCTGTGTATTTATTTCCACCCGCATCTAATGCAACGGCAGAAATAAAGTCCGGTAAATCATCTCCAACCTTGTATTGAACACAAAGTTTTGCAAAAGGCATAACATTAAGCTGTGAAGTGAAGTTATCTGCACAAATCGGCCTACCAATACACTCGCAAGCCTGCTCAACCCCTCCTCCGTCCAATAACAATCAGGAATATTACTAAGCTTTATCCAAGTAGGAAAACTAGTTATTTTGTCACCAACGGTAGCTCCCCAGTCACAAACCACCATTGGCAAATTTTTAAAATACCAAGTGCCTCTGGACAACACAAAGGATTTATCCACAATTTAATTAAATTTAAAGATGAAAGTGTTTTGGCCCTTCTGTGAAACCCAGACCAACCCTAATTTCCCCCAAAGAACTCGAGCAATATCATCCACAACATGAAATGGAACATAGCCTTTGGTAAAATTTCCCACTACACAGCATTTCATTTTGTCCACCCCTTTCTGCAGAATTTCAACAGGAGGATCAACCATAGTAGAGCCTTGAGCAGGAGGAATGAATTCAAGCTTTAAACCATTACTCACAGGGGGGAGGGGAGCTGTAACAACATTCGACCATGATTTGTGTTGTAACCAGAATTCTGATCAACGACATGACATGTTTAGACAAGGCGACGTGAAAAGATGGACGTGATGAATACAAGAAGTGGTTCCGTTTTCCGATTTATGAGGATAGTGGATTTCAATATTACGTTAGCCAATTAAGAGATGAGCAGGAGATTTTTTAGGAAATTAGTTGACAATCATGTGTATAAATATTGATGAAACATGTATAAGAAAACCAAACTGCTTCCTGTAACAATAACAGAAGCTTTATTTTGTATAACATAAAGATAGTAAAAGTATTTTAGGCCGGGAACAATACCCACCCACGATTTTTCCTTCTTTTTTGAAGTTTTCCGCATCACCAACTCTTGTTGTGTTTTATTTTACATTTCATTTTATGTTTATTAATTATTCATAATTTATTTAGAATTAAACCACGATAAAACACCCAAAATAGTTTGGTGCCATCTGTGGGAATCTTTCTAAAGATTGATTGATTGATTGATAAACATGGTCGACGACACTCCACAACAAGAAGGAGACTCACAACAGGAAGATAACATTAAATTACTGGCGGTCGTAAAGAAGTTGCAAGCAGACATGGAGACTCTAAAATTTGAAAACAACAATTTGAAAAAAGAACTGACGACGATCAAATCTCAAAACAAAAGCAGAAGTCAACAAAAGAGTAAAACTGTTGCCGAATGACTTTTAATGATGCCGGAGAAGAAGAATGCCAAGCAAATGATAATGACGTTATTCTGACGGACAAAGACGGAAAGATTTTGGAGATACCCACTAACACTGATCAACAAGAAGAAAGCCATCACGACGAGCAATCTGAAAAAAGCAATGATAGAAGGAAATCGAAACATAGGAAGTCCAGATCATGGACCGAGATACCCGAGTTGGTCAAGAAGGAACTACAAGAAGTAAAAGATAAGATCCAAAGAATCCCTGGCATTCCGAGACCTCTGGAGAAGACAAACCCGCCGAGCTATGCTGATTCTCCTTTCACAGATCATATTGCCTTTATCGAAATTCCAAAACGCTTCACAGTCCCTCACATGAAACAGTACGACGAATCAACAGATCCTCAGGAACACATTGCTCAATACAAATAACGAATGTTCACAGTGCCTATACTTGGAGAATATAGAGAGCTCTATATGTGCAAAGGCTTTGGGTCGACATTAATTGGACCAACTTTACAATGGTTCGTGGGATTGCCAAATGCGAGCATCAGGACGTTTGCCAGATTAGAAGATTCGTTTAACCTACAGTTCGCAAGTAGCTGGCAATTTGAGAAAATCACGAGTGATTTGTACAAGGTTTATCAGAAGTATAGATAACCCCTCAGAGATTACTTGACCAGGTTCAACAGAGAAAAGGTCACTATAAATAAATGTGACACTCCTACAACAATTGAGGCATTTAGGAGAGGATTAGAAAGAGATTCGCCACTATACGATGAGTTAACAAAATATCCATGCAAGACTATGGATGACGTCCAAGCTAAAGCTATGGCGCAGGTACGTCTGGAAGAAGACAAGAGGGAAGACGAGGATAAGTATTATCGGCCAAGTAGAAAGGTGAAGAAGTCAAGACTTAAAGATTACAAAGAAGACTACAAGTCGTACTCGCGTAGCTCGTGAGAAGAGCAACGTGTGAACACGTCACAAACTTGAGCCGATTGGAGAAAAGATCCCAATATGCCACCCATGTTTGACAGTTATGGTTTCAACGTGACACCTGCAGTATTGGTTAAGGAATTTGGGTAACGATGTCAGATGACCTCCAAAAACCAATAAGCCCAAATCAAACCCTGATTCAAAGTTATGGTGTGAGTTCCACGGGGACTACGGGCACAGGGTTAATGACTGTGTGGCACTGAGAAAAGAAATAGAAGTCCTAGTCAAGAAGGGATACCTAACAGAATACATGTCGACACATAAAAGTAATCATGTACGAAGAGAAAAGACGCCCACAAAGCTACCACCGCCACCACCTCATCACAAAGTGATCAATTACATTGCTGGTGATTCTGAAATTTGTGGAGCTACATATTCTCAAGCCAAAAGGATAGCTAGAGGAAAAGCATTACAAGTCTCAAGAGCCGACATCACAACAGATGATTCGGTAATTTTACAATTTGGCGAATCAGACATGGAACACGTCGTAGCAACTAGCACCCCCAACATGACGGTTTGGTGATCTCCTTACCCATTGAAAAATGTCTTATTAAAAGAATATTGGTGGATAACGGAAGTGCTTCTAATATAATAATGTTTGAGACGTTACGCCAAATGGGGTTAACAGAAGCAAATATTGTAAAAAGATTCACCACACTCGTTGACTTCATCGGTGAGATAAAAAGAACTATAGGGGAAATTCATTTACCTACGTTTGCTGGAGGAATCAATTTGCTTCAGAGATTTCTGGTTATTGACGGAGGATCTACCTATAATATAATTCTGGGACTAGCGTGGATTCACGACATGAAGGTGGTTCCGTCAACACTACATCAAGTGGTGAAGTTCCCTACACGGGAGTCCAGCAAATTCGCGGTGATCAAGCTATGGCACGAGAATGTTACAAAACCTGCTTAAAGCCCACTATACAACATATTCAGAAGGAACCACCCACCATCGAATTGAAAGGGCCAGAAAATCTAACAGAAGTAGAGTTGATGAATGAAGACAAAAAGGTCCTGATAGGCGATGATGTATCGCCTCACATTGAAGCTAACTTGATTGAATTCTTGAAAACAAGACTGGATGCGTTTGCATGAGGACATGATGATATCACCGGAATTAGCCCAAACATTATTACACACAAACAAAACGTCGACCCCAACTACACTCCAATTCAACAGAAGAGATGCAAGTTTGGTCCTGAAAGAAACAAGATAATTAATGAAGAAGTCGACAAGTTGTTGATTACCCAGAATGGTTGGCCAACATAGTGATCATTCAAAAGAAGAATGGAAAATGGCTAGCGTGTGTTAACTATACAGATTTGAACAAAGCCTGTCCCAAAGACCCCTATATACTACCGCACATTGATATGATGGTCGACTATACAGCAGAACACGAACTGCTTACATTTCTAGATGCGTCAAGTGGTTTTAATCAAATTCGAATGGAACCATCAGATGTAGAGAAAATGGCCTTCGTAATGGATCGAGGTATATACTGCTATTTGGCAATGCCTTTTGGGTTAAAAAATGCAGGAGCGACTTTTCAAAGATTGGTAAATAAGATGTTCAAAGAAAAAATTGAGCATACAAAGGAGGTGTACATTGACGATATGATGGTAACGTCAAAAAACGTAGCTGATCATGTCAAAGATTTGGAGCAAGTATTCAACGTGTTACATGCATATAATATGAAACTCAACCGGTCAAAGTGAAACTTTGCAGTGTCTACAGGAAAGTTTTTAGGACAAATGGTGACTAGAAGAGGAATAGAAGCGAGTCCAGAACAAATAAAAGCTATTTATGAAATTACGAGTCCAAGATCTATTAAAGAAATATAAAAACTCACAGGACGAGTTATGGCACTTAATAGATTTATATCACGTTCATCAGACATATTTAAACCATTCTATGACGTACTCAGGAAAAACAAAGGATTTGAATGGACAACAAGACACGAAGCGGCCCTGGAGGAGTTAAAGAAATACTTGTCTACAACGCCACTATTATGTAAACCTATCCCGGGTGAAACTCTATATGTGTACCTGTCGGTAACAAATCATGCCGTCAATGGTGTCCTTATGCGAGAATAAAATGGATTATAATTTTCCGTCTACTATGTGAGCTGAAGTCTGCTAGACGCAAAAACTAGATACACATCCTTGGAAAAGCCGGTGTTAGCCCTGTCCATGACGTCAACAAAGTTGAGATATTATTTTGAATCATGCAAAATATGTGTCAAATCGAACTACCCTTTGAAGAACGTGTTGAGCAAACCGGAACTGACAGGATGAATGACAAAGTGGTCAATTCGTCTGAGTACGTATGCCATTATTTATAATTCATGAACAACCATCAAGTCTCAAGCATTGGATGACTTTGTGGCAGACTTCAGTCCTAATCTGTCATGTCAAGCAGATCATGAACTTCAATACTTAATCTCTACAATAAAGGTAGAACCATGGTCACTATACACAGATGGCGCGTCAAACGTCAATGGGTTAGGCCTATGACTAGTACTGAATTCGCCACAAGGGGACACCTTGGCCTATTCTATAGGCTATGAATTTAAAGCAACAAACAATGAATCTAAATATGAGGCGCTGATAGTTGAGATGACAACAACCCTTGACTTGAACATAGTACATCTAGAAATCACCTGTGATTCTTTACTCATTGTGAATCACGTAAAGGAAACTTATGAGGCTAAAGATTGCAAAATGATGGCATATTTGGATATTATCAAGAAATTACAGAGTCAGTTTGATTCTTTCACAATACGACAAGTCCCAAGGGAACAAAACATTCAAGCTGACACCTTGGCAGGTGTTGGGGCAGTATCTCGAAAAATGAACATCTCTAACATCCCTATTATTCATATTCTGAAACCGGCTATGAAGAGGAATGAAGAAAAGTACTCTTTCATGGACATAGAGGAAGAAGAACATCATGGTTGGACAATAAAGTACAAGGAATTCCTGTTGAAAGACATTTCTTTTAACAACAACAGTGAAGCTAGAGCATTCAGGATGAAGACGTCCAAATTTTGTTTGATTGATGGTGTATTATTTAAAAAATTGGTTAGCAGCTTATTACAGAGATGTTCGGAGAAAGGGGAATATGAACAAGTTTTACGTGATGTACACGAGGGAGATTGTGGCAATCATACGGGTGGTAGGAACTTTTCATGTAAGATCCTCAGAATGGGATATTATTATCCTATAGTGAAATAATATTCTATTGAGTACGTTAAAAGTTGTGACGCCTGCCAAAGACATGCACCAATCATACATTAACCATCAGAACTACTGCATCCTTCCATCCCGTCATGACCATTCATGAAGTGGGGAATTGACATGGTAGGGAAGATGCCTCCAGCTCCGCGATAAAAGGTGTTTATGTTGGCAATGACGGATTACTTCTCAAAATGGATCGAAGTAGAGGCCTTTAGGCAAGTCAAATCTAAAGAAGTAAATTTGTTCATTGAAAAGAACATACTGTGCAAATTTGGTATTCCTTCTCAAATATTTTGTGACAACGACTTGCAATTTATCTGCAATAAGACTGATGATTTTTGTAGAAGGGGGAACATTAATCTAGTGAAATCTACACCAAGGTATCTGCAAGCTAACTGGCAAGCCAAGTCTCACAACAAGATTACTATCAACAACTTGACAGAAGAGACTGACATCACACAAAGGGAAATTGGAAGAACAACTCTCTTGGGTGTTATGGTCAGACAGGACAACACCAAAAACATCAACTGGACAGACTCCCTTTAGCCTAGTCTATGGGGCGGAAGCTATCATGCCAACTGAAATCATTTCAGCAACATCTAGGTATGGTTTGACAACTACGGAAACAAACTATGGCGAACGTGTCCATGATCTAGATGTAGCCGACGAATTACGTGACATGGCCAAAATTAGGATGGCATCTTATCAACAAGTAGTAGCTAGAAGCTACAACAAGAACGTACACCTTAGGATGTTTACAGTAGGCGACTTGGTGTTGAGAAAGGTTTTCCAAAATACTATGGACACGACAGCTGGGAAGTTCGCTAATACTTGGGAAGTCCCATATTTGATTGATGACATAGTTGGACGGGGGGCAAACAAACTCTCAACCCTTGAAGGCGTTCAAGTTCCAAGAAGCTGAAACATACTGCATTTCAAGAAGTACCACATGTAATCACTTCACTGTTCATTTGAATTTTAGTTTATTATTTGGTAGTAAATAAGTCATTAGGACAAGTACTTGGCACTATGGTTGATTGGATTCTTTAGGAGTTAATTTGTTTCGTAGTTGATTTATGCTTCTTATATGCATTTCATTGTGTTATGAATAAATACATATGGTTCTTAGCTCGTTTTCATCCACTTATACATAATTTAGTTCTAAGAATTTAGTATCTCGATATCGATTACTTATTGTGCAAGTTCGACATACTTAAATTAATCTATCAAATTAGTATAACATTAGAATGACAAACATACACGACAAAATATATAATAGATACGAGGCTTAGATTCTCAACTCTATTACTCTAAGAGGGGTGATCACCCCATGACGTATCAAGGGTCAACTTTGATGTTACAAAAGAATATAAACAAGGCAAATAAGGGGCTTAGTTTCTCAAGATTTTCTAACAAAAACCTCTACATAAACTGACTTATTTCAAGAGGGTTGGGCCTCTTAATAAGACATGACGATGCATGATTGACGAGTACGAATCATAAATTAGCTAAACTTAACACGAATAAGTTTGACGAAGAAAAAATAAAATACTCGACTATTTGGATAAAGTTTATCCAAATAACATAAAAAGAAAAGCAACACAATATTAAGACAAAATCTTGAGCAAAAAATATTGAGATAACAATAATTGTTCACAAAAAGTGGCAAACAACTTAGCTCCCCACCATGACAGGTGAAACAGGAGTTAACATCACAATCAAGGTTTTAAAAAGAAAACTCAATACGATAAAGTTCGTGGTCTCAAAATAAAAGATAATCAAAAATTACTTGTCAACGACATCAAGATCTTTAGCAGACTTGTCGCCACCTTCCTCATTGTCCTCACCGTTTGGAGATGGAATGCGAAAGATGTCATCAAGGTAAGTGTCATTATAGATCTTCATGGTTTCGTCAACATCCCAGTTTTTCCATTCACCCTCACTATATTCAAGCATCATCTCTACTCTGGTGCACATAACATGTTGTGTGACCAATTTGACGGCCTCATCCTTCATCTCTTTCTCCAATGACTGGACCTTGGCAACAAATTCATCGAATTCTTGTTGAATTTCGGGAGCAGTCTTCATATTTATTGATGCACGATCAAGGGCAGTCTGTAACTTTTGAGAACAGTCTTTATGTTCATCCTCGAGGGCCTTAAACTTCTTCACTTCATTCGCATAAACTTCATAGGCAACCATGGCATTCTGTAAGGCCTGCGAATAAAAAAGAAAACAAGAACGTAAAGTCCAGAATAACACGATGACCATGATAATGTAACGTTAAGAAGGAACAATTGACTTACATGGAAGATGTGACCTTTGGTGTCATCTAAGATGTTTTCTACAGGTTTAGAACTTTGACTCACCATAGATTGGGACAATAACATGTGCCCCAAAAAATGAGAAAAAGAAGATGGCTTCACTCACACACTGTAATAAAGAGCTACAAGGGGCATAAAATAATTCACATCTCTAAATATAGACACACTAGACGAGTCTGTTTTAACTTTCTTAGCGGGAGGACTAACGACAGGGCTAAAAATCACATGGGCTTTTGAATTCTCGGTCTCAACAGATTTATCCTCACGTGCTCTCTTAAAAAGATCTTTACTAGAAAAAATCAACGGCTTGATCACCGGTGGCTTAAATTCTACAACAAGGAAGAATGGGTCAATTGACAATAAAAGAACCATAAGAGTACTAATGAGAATGAAAAGGCATAGCAAGTGGGAAAGCACACGATAAATACGTCTAGCATACTTGCGTCCAGATCTCATCTCAATATCATTCAAGGGTTTGGGACTCTCTCTAGATTCTGATGAAATATTTTGTATGGACAAAGAGGGCTTAGGAGCAAGAGATATGAACTTACTTCTAGTTCTGGAAGAAGCACCTTTAGCTGCTGTAACTCTGGATGGAAGGATGACATCTCCCTTTATCGTAACCTTCTTCATGAAAGCAACAAACTCATCCACGTCGATCATTGAAGCATTCCTGATGGGTCTATTAAGACAATTTGGCCAAACCCTCTCGGTGACTGGAAAAGCCATAATCTTTCTAGTAATTTCTTTAGCAACATCATCATCCTCTTTTGCTTCAAACTCGACACCTAAAAACATAAAGAAAAAGGTGAGGACGGGTGCAAAAGGAATCAGTAATTATGCAAACATCAAGACATGTTGGATCAACAAGTATAAACTTCATCAAAATGACAACGATAGATAAAATCTTAAATATGACAAATAACATATAAAGGACGAACAAGAAAAACACAGTGGCAAGGGAGTAAAAATGGAAACATGGCCTAAACCCGTAATGAAGAAGAAACAATTTGAACAATTACCAAGATACATAAAGAAAAATAACATGAAGGAAAAATGAGAATCGAAAAGGTAAAATAAAATTACCATCCACGTTACACTTCTCTAGAAAGTAATCGACATCTTCGCCAAGGGTCGATTTTTCGGCATAAAAATACTCTCCTTTCCAACCACGATTGTTTACCATGTCATTGTTCAAAATCAATGGATTGTGCTTATCTCTATTCACAAAACTAAATTGACGGTCACTAAATTTTTTGATGGAATAAGAACACTTAACTACATCAGCATTGATCTTCAAGTTGTGCTTCTCTTCAATGGAGTCAAGGCAAGCCAAGGTCCTCCAGGAAAAAGGCATCAATTGTGCAGGAGACACATGCAAATCATTAAGGACATCTTTAACAAGATTGGAGTAAGGAAGAGACAAACCAATGCTAAAAGAGTAGAATTAGAAGCATATCCAACCCTCGTGGTACCAATCGACAAATTCATCAGGAGAAGGGAGCACCATGTTGAACTTGTCCTTAAACAAAGCCATAGCTTCGGCGATGCTTTCGTCCTTCCAGTTCTGCTTGCCATTATCTCGAGGGTCAAGGATATTGGTAGGAACCCATTCTCTTTTCTCAATTGATTCGGCCATGGGTTTAGAGATTTTTTGAGAATTGTGTTTGAAGACTTTCTTTGGCATGGATATATGAAAGGGAGATCAAAAGAGAGAGATACACAATGTTTGGAAGATAAACTAGTTTTCCCTATTTACGAGGAACATGAATCTAGAGGCAAGGAATGAGAAAAGACTATGACTTATCAATTCATGATTGTTTTGCAATTTTATACACTTCCGGAAGATTAAATTAATGAAATTTATCTCATTAATTTTAATGGGGCAAATGTTGTAACCTGAATTCTGATTAACAACATGACATGTTTAGACAAGGCGACGTGAAAAGGTGGACATGACGGCAAGGGGATGCGTCTTGATGACATGTAACAGAGTAAAAGGACAATGGATAAGGGTGAGACTCAGTCAAATAACATATGGTCAAGTGATAAATACAGGAAGTGGTTCCGATTTATGAGGATAGTGAATTTGAATATTACGTTAGTCAATTAAGAGATGAGCAGGAGATATTTTAGGAAATTATTTGACAATCATGTGTATATATATAGATGAAACATGTACAAGAAAACCAAGCTATTTCCAGTAACAATAACAGAAGCTTTATTTTGTATCAAAATAAAGATAGTAAAAGTATTCTAGGCTGGGAACAATACCCACCCGCGGTTTTTCATTCTTTTTAGAAGTTTTTCGCGTCACCAACTCTTGCTGTGTTTTATTTTGCATTTCTTTATATGTTTATTAATCATTTATAATTTATTTAGATTTAAACCCCAATAAAACACCCAAAACAATTTGTTCTGCAAATCCTCAGACGCATGATGTTGATTTTATTGAGGTTGAACACCAACCTCTACAAAATATATTACGATATTCATGCCAGAAAGAAATGCAAGCTGCTAATATATTACGATATTCGGCTTGAATAAAAAGCTCAATACCTTGGTGATCTGTTTCCGTTATAATAGAGAATATTGGGAAAGAGTAATGCTAGAGTCACAAAAAATGGTATAAAAAATTATTATAAAATGATGTGTCATAGTTTATGTGGCATTATGGAATAATATTATTAGTGCTTTTGATATAAACGCAGGGGGTCCATTTTCAATTAACCAATAAAAGTTTGACAAGTGGTATTTTGTAACTATTTTGGGAACCAATTTGATACCTCTAGCATTTTCCAGTGGGAAAACTCAGAAATTGAGACCTCTCACAACCAAACTTTTAATAGCATGTTAACTTAATGGAAAATGCAAGGTTCCTCAAAATATTACCCCAATAAATTTTACCAAATAACATGTCACGGTGACGTGGCAACAAGAATTAATTTACATTTTTTTAAGATAATAATGTTACTGAGGTTATATCAACTAAATTTCCTAAGGTAAAAAAAATCTCATATAAAGACATGAAGGTATTATCATAATTGCAAAAAAATATTTATATTTATAAAAATGTCACTAGTATTTTATACTAAAAATCACATGTATCTCAGGTAAGTTTCCCGAGGTAACCTTGGGAACATTATTCCTTTTTATAATAAATTATATCAAACATTGTTATACGTAAAAACTGAAAAACTCATCGGTTTATATATTTTTCCCTAGTTTTATACAAATATATATGTACAATTATTTCTTATACTACATGGATGGAGGAGCATAATCTCAACGACAATTCATGTATTCAATCGGTTGAGATAAAAAAGAAAGATGAACTGAACTACGCAAATCTGGTGGAGGAACCAAAATTTGGAATGCATTTTGATACATATGAAGAACTTATTCAATTTGTTAAAAATTATACTGGTTTTTCCAAGATCAATGTCAACGAGCGATGACGGTGAAAAAAGTTACACAACACAATATTATTATAGAGAAGGTAATATATCTTCGAGATCGAAATATGAATTTTGCATGAAGCGTGTTGTAAGAACTGGTTGCATGACCAAATATAATGTGATTAAAGAGATATAAGGAAAATGTTTATTAATAATCTTAATCTGTAGCATAATCACTCCTTGAGTTCAAAAAAATCTCGATTCCCCCCCCTCAAATCGAGGCATAGGAATAGATATAAAAAAGAAATTTAAATGAATGACATAGCTGTAATTAGGCCAAATAATAGTTGAAGTCGGTGGACCTGAAAATGTGTCATTTCTAGAAAAAGATTGAAAAAAATTTCTTGACAAAGTATGGAATTTGAAACTTGGTGAAGAAGATGCTAATGCGATTAACAAGTATTTTCTCAAAATGCAAGCAGATAATTCCAAGTTTTTTTATGTAATGGATTTATATGAGAAAGGTTGTTTAAAAAATATTTTATGGGCTGATGCGAGAAGTACAACTGCTTATGAATAATTTGGTGATGTCATTACTTTTAACATGATATGTAACTAATAAATATGACATATCATTTACACCATTTGTTGGGGTTAACCATCGCGGATAATCAATTTTATTTGGGTGTGAATTAATTTCTAAAGAGGATACGTATAATTTTAAATGGTTATTTAAGTCATGCGCACATGTATGTCTGTCAAAGTAATAGTACAATAATTACTGATCAAGATAAGGCGATGCAGAATACAATTAAAGAAGCATTTCCACGTTCTCGTCATCGGTGATGTTTGTAGCATGTAATGAAAAAGCTTCCAAAAAAATTGAAGGCATATAATGAGTATGATTCCATCAGTGGTTGTGTGCAATTTTAATTTATTTGAGTTTAGGGGAATTTTGTGTGGACATGCGATTTCGGTTCTTATTCATAGAAAAAATTATTATATTCCACTAAGATATGTATTACGTCGATGGAGAAAAGATGTAATGTAAGTTATAATGCTATGCCGGTGAAAGTGGAAGTACAACAGTTTGAGAAGTTGTGGAATGTATTTCACGAGGTGGGTGATTTAGCAGCAGGAGAAGAATCGAAATGTGAAACTTTTTTAGGATGGATTACCGGTTTAAAAAGAGTTTAACCGGTTAAAATGATCAAATCACTCATGACTCTAAACCCTTTTTGATCGATAATGATCCTGTTATTGAAAAGGGAGATACCACTAAATTAGTTGATAAAAAAATCGAAAGACTGTTGGTAGTAAGAAGGAAGGGGTGTCTCCGACTAACAGAATTAAATCTACAGTTGAAAAGGTTGTTAAAAATAAGTAAAAGAAAAGGTAAATATAAGAGAGATAAAAGTTGTTGATATTGCAGTGTATCAGGTGAGTGATATTAACATGTATACACTTAAAAACTATTTTTTAATTTTAATTTATTTAAAATGTTACTTATTGTTATGATGTTTAGGCTGATGATGAAAGTCATTCTCAGTATTGAACTCCGTATAAAGAGCAGCGCGGCCGTGCTTCTGGGGTTTGATATAATTTATTAAAAGAAATGTAAATTAAGTCTTGTTGCCACATGACCCTGCCATGTCATTCGGTAAAAAAATTTTGGGGTAATATTTTGAGGAACCTAGCATTTCTTTAACTTAATACTTCTCCTAAAATTTCAAAGGTATTAGAAGTTGAATTTACCGGGATCATATATTTTCTTAAGATTATTAGATATCATAATCAATCAGGTAGGTTGTTCCTACACTAATAGTGTAGTTTATTTAACTATTCCTTCCGTCCCATCGATTTCTTTACACTTTCCTTTTATAGATGTCCCTCTCAATTTTTTACATTCACTACACCATAGATTGCTTATAACAATGCCCAAAATATATTGCATTAAGGCAAAATTTTATTGCAGTAGTATCTATGGCAATAAATATGCAAAGTTTGACTGTTGCATCCGGTCCCGTTGTAAGAAAGCCATTTGGCAACGTTTTGAGCACTATACATCAACAAAAAAATATTATTGCCATGACTCCATTTAGCAACAATTAAACCTCTACATCAACGCTTAAATAGTATTACAGTAGCATATTTGTAAGCTTTTTAATTAGTTTAAGGCAACATTTACTAGTCTAACTACAATGTTTTAAGATTTTTATACAACAATTTAGAAGAAATTGCAATATTTTTTATAGCATTTAAAACAATAAATAGCAACATTTTTAGTGCCAATAAAAATAGGTATTTTTTTAAATATTTAGGCAGGTACTTGTTGTAATACAATACGCCAGACATAAATGCCAAAAATTGAAGTATCAAATTCATTACACAGAAGTGCATGGCTACATCATTTCTAACAAACCAAAAGTGACACCATGGCCATTACCAATATCGTCATACAAAGTTAAAACAAACGACAAAGTCACACACATAATTAGCCAAGTCACTAGAGAGTTTAAACAAAAGTCTACATAGTCTAGATAGCAAACTGTTAATCAACAATTAAAACAAAAATTGATGCAAATAATGATCAAGAGGAAGCTTCGTCGCTATCTGAATCGACCTCAACTTCATCCTCCTCTACATCATCTCCATCTGCCTGAACGGAACTTTCAACACATAAATCATCTACATTGATATTTATGGCGGGATTCATTTCATTATTTCCAATTTTCCAAATATCTTTTTGAGTTTCTTGTTCATCTTTTCGTCCTTTTCAGCTGCTATTTCTTCTCTCATTTTTTCCAATTTTGCAAATTCAGTGAAGGCATTTTTTGATAAGCTTTTTTTTTGATTTTCTTGTCCTGCCACTTCTATCAATAAGCCAATTAGGTTCATGGGCTACAAAGTCAGGATTCATATCTCCCCGTCCTCCTCATCTGATTCTTCCGGATGCTCACAATTTTCATTACCTACAATTATATGCAAATGAATTAATAAATACTAATGACATTGTTAGATATATTTGAGATGTCATGTCTAATATGATTCATGTTTAGTTTTCAGATCTTAATAAAAAGGACATATCAGGACTTACTGGAATCAGGACTTATTGGAAGTCAGAACTTAAGGTCATATCAGAACTTAAGTGCGGGAAGACTTACAGATAAGGAAGGAAGCTGATTTACAGTAGAAGATCGAGACTAAAACAAAAGAAGATATGCATGGAAAGTGTTAAAGGACTAGAAGACTTGTAAAAGATATCTGATTGATATATTTTAGGAAAAAAAATTATATTCCATATCAATTAGAAGTTATCTTGTAACTGTGTACTATATAAACACAGATTTTGGGTTTTCACTATATGTGTTATCATTATCGAGAAGATTATACATTGTAACCTAGCAGCTCTTAGTGATATTTATTCATCACTGAGAGAGAACAACAGTTCTTATTGTAACAGAGTTTATTCAATATACTTGATCTTTATTACATACTTGTGTTAAATCGATTTGATTATATAAACACTGTATTCAACCCCCTTCTACAGTGTTGTGTGACCTAACAATTGGTATCAGAGCTTTTTTGTTAACAAACATACAATAAAGATCCAAACAATCATGTCTGAAGAAGCACAAACTCCAACCAAGCCCACCAAAACTGAAGAAACCCAAAAGACTCAAACCCACAGTCGATATGAGACTATTAGGGTTCCCATACTGAGACCTTCTGAGTATCCTATATGGAAAGTGAAGATGGCTATGTTTATGGAAGCTACATATTCAGAATACCTTGACAGAATTAATGAAGGACCATATAAGCCTACCAAACTCTCTGTTGTAGTTGTTGATCATCCAGCAAAGACCATACCAAAGGAGAAAGGTGAGTACACAGCTGAAGACATCTCATCTATTGCCAAGGATGCAAGGGTAAGGCATTTGCTGCATAGTGCCATTGATGATGTCATGTCAAACAGGGTAATTAATTGCAAAACTGCAAAGGAGATATGGGATGCTTTGGAGACAAGATGCCAGGGAACTGATGCAATCAAGAAGAACAGAAGGACTATGCTCACTCAAGAGTATGAGCACTTTGACTCAAAAGCTGATGAGTCTTTAACTGACTTATATGACAGGTTTGTCAAACTCTTGAATGATCTGTCACTGGTGGACAAGGAATATGATCTTGAAGATTCAAATCTAAAAATCCTTTTAGCTCTTCCTGAAAATTGGGATTTGATGTCTACTACCATAAGAGATAACTATGACCTTACTGAAACTACTCTTGATGAAATTTATGGTATGCTCAAGACTTATGAACTTGAGATGGATCAAAGGAGCAAGAGGTATGGAAGAAAGTCAAGGACAGTTGTGAAAGGAATATGTCCTAAGTCCAATCATGTATGAGGATTTAGGAATAACTTTTATGTAATCTGTTTTGATTTCATTGATATTAATAAAAGACTTGTTTTGTTTTTATTACGGGCTTTATCTATTTAAGTGTTTAAATAAGATATACTATAGTTTAGAGTAAAACTTTTTATGGATTATGATGAGATCATAATAGTGAGACCTAAAAAGATGATAACTCTAAACTTAAATAGTTCCTGGTCATAGGATTACTAACTGGTAATTAATAATCCGCAAAGATCGGTACATACTATGCTTGCTTCATTATGAAGGATGTCTGTTCTCATAGACATTTGTGTGGTGACACTATAGCTAGTATGTAGGTGCTTATTATAGAATAAGTTCACTGAACATGACTCGCACAGCTGAACAACTGATGGAGTTCCCTCACGTGTCAGCAGTTGTTCACATAGGTGATAGTTGTACAAGTATCCTTAGACTTGAGGTCATCATAGTCATCTTGTGTACACTGAACTATGATTTGGTTTAGTTCTTAGTCTCCAGGGACAATTATTAGGGCTCTACTGGGTATAGGAATTTGTACACGAAATAGTGTATGATCAATATAGGATCTACCCCTTCCAGTGAAGGAAGCGAATGTTCAAGGCTGATCCACTTATGCTAGTTTAGGAATCTCTGGCCAGAGTGAATGAAATTAGAAAGGAGTTTCTAATTTGCATAGAACTACGCATAGTAAATGGTAAGCAAGTGATTAAATTAGATAGGCTTGACATGAGATCCATGCCTTGTATTTAATCGGGACATTGTAGGGTAGAAGGAGTTTATTGTACGGTAACTATTCACTAAATAGGTTCTTGGTATTCTAAGCAGTGAATTCATATTATCCGGATAGTCGCGATATGCTGAGAAGTATCCCTCACGATGTAGAATAAATGTGATTAATTAATTAATCATATTTAATAAATTAGAGAATTTATATAAATAATGATAAAATAGTTTTATTATTATTTATTTCTACTACCGGCTTAATATTGAACCTACAGGGTCACACCATAAAAAGAGAATGATTTAATGGTGGAGGAATTAATTAATAATGGATAATAATTATTTATTTGTGAAATAAATAATTAATTGGCAAATTTAATAATTTATTAAATGAGATTTAATTGATTATAAATTAATTAAGAAAAGTTCTTAATATTATTAATTAAGGGTTTAATTTTTGGAAATTAAATCAAGAGAGAGAATTATTTCTAAAGTGTTTAGAAAAAGGATTAATAATTAAAAGGTGTTTTAATTATTAATGAGAATAATAAATGGGATAATAATAATAATATTTATGGGAAAATTTCAGCTGAAAATTTTGCCTATAAATACACTATTATAGACCCTATTTTTATGTGAACCCCAAAAACCCAAAAAGTTTGGAAAACCCAATTCTCTCCACCTCCTTCCTCCTCTTTAACATCGTTTTCTTGGTGGATACCGGTGGAGTGCTTCACACTTGAGGAGCAACTGCTAAGGATCTCTAATCGTTGTCTCCGAATTATTTTAAAGGTTAGATCCGATCCCTCGAATTTTTATTCATGATCTGTATGCTTTTATTTGGATTTTATATGTGTAAAAGTGTTTTGTCATGCCTCCGCTGCGATTAAAATCCAACAATGGTATCAGAGCATAGGTTGTATGCATATAGATCTGTGGTAAAAATTTCAGAATTTTATGTGCTTGTATGAATTAATTATGATTTTTACAAGTTATATCATGGATTAATTTTGTCTGATGAGAAATCGTTTCTCAGAATAATTTTGAATGTTGATCTGGGTTCTACAAGTGTTGTAGATCGTCTGGGTATTTTTTTCATATTTTTAGGATGTATGGATTTTTTATTATGAATTTTTGAAGTTCTTACAATTAAATTCGTAATTTAATAAGTATAAATATATGTATATATAGTATATATATATGTTTGTATTATGCATCTGCCTTTGCTGTTTGTCTGCTCCTTGTCTGTCTGCACGGAGATCAAGAATGTCAGGCGCACAGAATTCCGTGCGGGAGCATGTCAGGCGGCTGTATAAAATAATAATAAAAAAAAGGGTGTCGCGCATTCCGGGAATGCGTTACACACCTGTGGCGCATTCACGGAATGCGTTACACCTTTTAATGGCTTAAAAGGGTTGTAACGCATCACCGGAATGCGTTACAAGGCTTGTAACGTGTTCCTGTAATGCGTTACAACCCGACTGTTTACATTAAAATTGATTTTCTGGGAGTTTCGTAACTCCGTTTTAGGCATGCAATATACCGTTGGATTCGTTTATCTGAGACGGATCTAATGGAGTGATCAATTTTAGTTTATATAAAAGTTTTGAACTGTTTATATTTCCGGAAGTGTTTTAAAGCTGTTTTTAACTGTTTTTAATTGCTTTTAAATGCTTCATGTGATACATAGTGATGTATAATGCTTAGACTAATGTGCTAGATGATATAACATGCCTAACTTGATGTTTATTCATGTTTATATATGTGATATATGCTTAGTTTATCATGTAATGATAGATTTAGGTGAACTTAAATGAACATAAGGCGTTTGTTAGACAACCTAGTATAGTGAAATTGTTTCATAACCTTAATAATAATATTATGAATACAATCATGAGATTCTTGTGTTTATGAAGCACGTAATTGAATATGAATTTTCGATATGAGAGAAAGGATGATTCTGTCAATAACAGATTTCTATCTGTAAGAATTGGTTATTAAGTGACGCCTCTTGACAATGCTCCACCCGATCTGGGAATCATCTGATTATTGATTATTGATTTGAAATATTTAATTTAAAAGGAAGAATTTCTTTATAATATGATTATGATTGTAATGTAATATAATCCCTCTAAAATTAAATAATATCAAGTAGTAATTGGCCAATGATACAACGGGCTTGTGTCGGTCATAGCCTTCCAACATGATAGAAAAGTAGTTCTTATTTTTGAATCATTGTCGGTTCGTGCTACAGTCGAGGGCTTTGATTTCGAAATAAGAAATACTTGTCTATTACATAGAGATGTGTACATTGAATAAGAATCTAAAGGTCGGTACGTGCTACAGCCGTGGGCCTTTGGGGACTGATTCAACTATACGGAATGTTGGGTTAGACTTGACTTAGAATATTGAGTTTGTCGTGCCACAGCCGAGACTCAATTATTCAAGAGGCTAAAGTTTGATTAGGGAATAACATAAGATGTAATTGACAAGAGTTGTCTGCCTATTGAACATTACATGGCGGTTTGTGCTACAGCCGGGGTTGTGTAATGGAATGTAGGATCCCTATTCCCACTAGCATTATGAATGCTTAATTTTTCACGTAGGGGGTTGAATAAATTTGGTAAACTAGTGGGAGCCACTTATGAATAAAGACCCGATTCATATAGTGTTTTAAAATGAAATCGAATATTTGCTAAGTGTTGTTATGTGTTTATCATTTACAGATTTACAATATACATTATGTAAAAGCACTATCACTAAGGAGCATACTGGATGCTCACAAATTGACTGGTCCTAATTATGCTGACTAGCTTCGAAACTTGAGAATTGTTCTCAAGATTGAGAAGCTGGAATACGTGATTGACTCACCTAAGCCTACTGAACCTGCTAGTGATGCACATAATGATGAACATGTTGTGTATCGTAAGTGGATAGATGATGCAAATGTTGCTCAATGCAACATGCTAGCTTCAATGAACATTGAGCTATAGAAGCAACATGAGCATATGGATGCTCACACTATCCTAATTCATCTACAAGAGTTGTATGATGTGGCGGGAAGGACAGCTCGATATGAGATATCGAAGGAGTTGTTCGGTTGTAGGATGTCTGAGGGATCATCTGTGAATGACCTTGTACTTAAGATGATCAATTTGATTGAACGTCTTGGACAACTTGGTTTCGCCATGGATGGGGAGCTGAGCCAAGACTTGGTCTTGCAATCGCTTCCGAGTTCGTTCTCGCAGTTTGTTGTGAACTTTCACATGAATAAGTTGGATGTCAGCTGCCTGAACTCCACAACATGTTGAAGACTGCGGAATTGAATTTTCCCCCTAAGAAGAGTTCTGTTCTTCTAATTGGTGAAGGTTCCAATCCTAAGAAAAGGAAGAGGAACTCTTCCAAGAAGAAGAAAGTAGGTGAAGAAAAGCCGGTTCCACCAAAAGCTGAAGACCCCAAGAGCAAAGTTGTTTGCTTTCACTGTAACAAGGTGGGGCACTGGAAGAGTATCCGCAAGGTTTACCTTGCAGAATTGAAGAAGAAGAAGGGTAGTGAGACTACCGCTTCTGATTCAGGTATGTTCATGATAGAAGTGAATATGTCATTAAATCAAATTTCTACTTGGGTATTAGATACCGCCTGTGGTTCTCAAATCTGTAATTTGTTGCAGGGACCAAGGAGAAGTAGGACTCTTGAGGAAGAGGAGGTGATTCTACTGATGGGAAATGGAACAAGAGTTGCTGCTGAAGATGTAGAATCATTTCATTTACATATGCCTACGGGCAAGACTATTGTTTTAAATAATTGTTATTTTGTTCCCTCGATTGTGAGGAATATTATTCCATGTTAGACTTGGCTGGATTTTCATTTATTATTGAGAATAATGAATGTTCTATTCTTAGAAATAATATTCTTTATGGACGTGGTGCTTTAAATAATGGTTTGTATTTATGTGACATAATTTACTTCAGATTGAACAAACTAATAAAAGAAAAGGGATGATGAAAATCTCACTTTATAGTGGCATTGCAGTCTCCATTTAGTAGACATGGAGAGAGGACTGCAAATTTGCTAGGAATGGTACACACAGATGTATGTGGACCAATGTCTACGCAAGCCATGGGTGGATTTTCATACTTCATTACTTTCATAGATGATAGATCTGGATTCGGATATGTGTTTGATGAAACACAAGTCTGAGGCCTTTGAAAGGTTCAAAGAATATAAGTATGAAGTGGAGAAACAACCAAACATAGTATTATAACTCTTCGATCAGATCGAGGTGGTGAATACTTTAATGGAGTGTTTCTAGATTATCTCAAAGTAAATGGTATAGTCTCCCAGTGGACGCCTCCAGATTGGTATCTGAAAGGAGAAATCGAACTTTGTTAGACATAGTTCGGTCTATGATGAGCTATGCAAATCTTCCAGTATTCCTATGGGGTTATGCATTGGAAACCTCAGCATATTTACTGAAAAGGTGCTTTCCAAATCTGTTCCTCAAACTTCGTATGAGATATGGAAAGAAAGGAAACCGAGTCTTAAACACGTTAAGATTTGGGGATGTCCAGCTTATGTCAAGAAAGTTGACCCAGATAAGCTGGAATCTCGATCCGTAAAATGTAGTTTTGTGGGATATCCTAAAGAGATTTTAGGGTATTACTTTTACACCGATCATCGGGTGTTTGTCTCCAGCAATGCTACCTTCTTGGAAAAGGAGTTTATCCTTGAAGGAAACAGTGGGAGCAAAATTGAACTTGATGAAGTTCAAGAAGCACAAACTACTACGGTTCAAGTGGAAACACCTGTTCTGACTGAACAACCTTTTGTGGAACAGCCCATTCATAGATCAGGGAGAGTGTCTCACCAACCTGAGAGGTAATATGGCCTTGTCATTGAGAATGACAATGAGTTGTCGATCATTGATGATGACGACCCTGTGACCTATAATGAGGCTAAGAGTAATGTTGACTCAGAGAAATGGCATAGTGCCATGAAATCCAGAATGGAATCTATGTATACGGTATACAAAAGATAGATTATAGCAGATGGCTAGGTGGAGACCTATAAGGCCAGGCTTGTGGCAAAAGGATTCAAACAAAGGCAATGGATTGACTTTGATGTAACCTTTTACCTGTAGCCCTGTTAAAATCAGTTCGGATTTTGCTTGCGATTGCTGCTTACTACGACTATGAGATCTGGCAATTAGCCAGATGGTTTTCTTTCCAAGAGAAATGAAAACTCCAAGAGAAATGAAAACCTAGTGTGTAAGCTGCTGCGAACCATATGTGGTTTAAAGCAGGCCTCTCGAAAGATGGAACATTCGTTTTGATAAGACAATCAAAGAGTTTGATTTTATCAAAAACGTAGATGAACCATGCGTCTACAAAAGGGTTAGTGGGAGCGCGGTAACATTTCTTATATTGTATTGAATTAGAGTTGACACACATAACAACATAGCAGACCCACTCATAAAGCTACTTTATGAAAGTCACTTTGATCGTCATAAAGACAAGATGGGTATTAGATACCAGAGTGATTGGCTTTAGTACAAGTGGGAGATTGAAAGGAATATGTGCTAAGTCCAATCATGTATGAGGATTTAGGAATAACTTTTATGTAATCTGTTTTGATTTCATTGATATTAATAAAAGACTTGTTTTGTTTTTATTACGGGCTTTATCTATTTAAGTGTTTAAATAAAATATACCATAGTTTAGAGTAAAGCTTTTTATGGATTATGATGAGATCATAATAGTGAGACCTAAAAAGATGATAACTCTAAACTTAAATAGTTCCTGGTCATAGGATTACTAACTGGTAATTAATAATCCGCAAAGATCGGTACATACTATGCTTGCTTCATTATGAAGGATGTCTATTCTCATAGACATTTGTGTGGTGACACTATAGCTAGTATGTAGGTGCTTATTATAGAATAAGTTCACTGAACATGACTCGCACAGCTGAACAACTGATAGAGTTCACTCACGTGTCAGCAGTTGTTCACATAGTGATAGTTGTACAAGTATTCTTAGACTTGAGGTCATCATAGTCATCTTGTGTACACTGAACTATGCTTTGGTTTAGTTCTTAGTCTCCAGGGACAATTATTAGGGCTCTACTGGGTATAGGAATTTGTACACGAAGATAGTGTATGATCAATATAGGATCTACCCCTTCCAGTGAAGGAAGCGAATGTTCAAGGCTGATCCACTTATGCTAGTTCAGGAATCTCTGGCCAGAGTGAATGAAATTAGAAAGGAGTTTCTAATTTGCATAGAACTACACATAGTAAATGGTAAGCAAATGATTAAATTAGATAGGCTTGACACGAGATCCATGCCTTGTATTTAATCGGGACATTGTAGGGTTGAAGGAGTTTATTGTACGGTAACTATTCACTGAATAGGTTCTTGGTATTCTAAGCAGTGAATTCATATTATCCGGATAGTCGCGATATGCTGAGAAGTATCCCTCACGATGTAGAATAAATGTGATTAATTAATTAATCATATTTAATAAATTAGAGAATTTATATAAATAATGATAAAATAGTTTTATTATTATTTATTTCTACTACCGGCTTAATATTGAACCTACAGAGTCACACCATAAAAAGAGAATGATTTAATGGTGGAGGAATTAATTAATAATGGCTAATAATTATTTATTTGTGAAATAAATAATTAATTGGCAAATTTAATAATTGATTAAATGAGATTTAATTGATTATAAATTAATTAAGAAAAGTTCTTAATATTATTAATTAAGGATTTAATTTTTGGAAATTAAATCAAGAGAGAGAATTATTTCTAAAGTGTTTAGAAAAAGGATTAATAATTAAAAGGTGTTTTAATTATTAATGAGAATAATAAATGGGATAATAATAATAATATTTATGGGAAAATTTCAGCTGAAAATTTTGCCTATAAATACACTATTATAGACCCTATTTTTATTTGAACCCCAAAAACCCAAAAAGTTTGGAAAACCCAATTCTCTCCACCTCCTTCCTCCTCCTTAACATCGTTTTCTTGGTGGATGCCGGTGGAGTGCTTCACACTTGAGGAGCAACTGCTAAGGATCTCTGATCGTTGTCTCCGAATTATTTTAAAGGTTAGATCCGATCCCTCGAATTTTTATTCATGATCTGTATGCTTTTATTTGGATTTTATATGTGTAAAAGTGTTTTGTCATGCCTCCGCTGTGATTAAAATCCAACAAGTTGCTCTTAAGGCTGAGGAGGAATTTCCTAAAATGGTAGCCTCAAAAAGGGGCAAAGGAAAGGCTCTCATCATAAAGTCTGATTCAGAGTCATCATATTCTGATTTTGATGATTCAGAAACTGAAAGTTTACCTGAAATAGATGCTGATGAAGAGATGATGAAATTGTGTGCTCATATGGTAAAGGGTATCACAAAGATAGCCTACAGGAAATTCAGAAAAGGCAAGAAATTTTCCAGGAAAAGTGGAAGTTCTGATAAGAAAGGGTTCAGAAAGTCTGAAGAAAATGAAGGAAAGTCTGACATAGGAGATAACTCAAATGTCAAATGCTACAACTATGGTGAAAGAGGCCACATATCTCCTGACTGCAAGAAAAGGAAAAGTGACAAAGGCAAGGCACTTGTCACAAAGAAGAAAAAATGGACAGACACTTCAGATTCTGAACATGAGGTGAACTATGCCCTGATGGCAAATGCTGATAGCAGTCCTGAAACTGCTGAATTGAAGGTACCTTAAACAACTTATGCCTTCCATACTGATGATATTACTGAGTTGAGATTATATCTTAAAACCATGTTCATTAGTTATAGAGATCAGACTTTAACATGTGAAAGATTAACATCTGAAAATCTTGCTTATAAAAAGAGAAATGATTATTTAGAAAAGGAGTTGGTTTTTCTTCATCAAGCTACGAAAGAAAAAGAAGATGCTTTATATGTTAGAGATGAAGTGTTAAAACTGAATGAATCTCTAAAAGTTGACTTAGAAAAGAAAAGAGAGACTATCAGAACTTGGACTAACTCTGGCAGAACAACTCAGAATTTATTAAGTAGTGGAAACTGGAAAGAGGGCTTAGGCTTTGGAGATGATAAAAGTGAAAAAGGAACTGAACAAATTGAGCCAATTGTTGTTAAACAGACTGCTAAGCCAAAGGTAAATCCTGTTAAGTTGGTAGCATAAACTGTAAAGTCTGATTCTGAAAAGATGAAAGAGTATGTGACAGAAGTCAAAGATAAGTCAACTTCTGATAAATTAAAACAGGATAAATTAGCTGAAGTCAACATAGGCTTAATGACAAAGAAGCAGCTTAAGCATAAGCTGAAAGAGATTAGGAATGTTAACAAGGTAAAGGAAGCTAGGAAAAATAGGAATGGAAAGGAAGTTGTGAACAAAAGCAATAATTATATGCCTGTTCCTAATGCTCCTAGAAAGAAATGTTATAACTGTGGAAACTCTAACCATCTTGCTTCTTTTTGTAGGAAAAATAAAGATATAAACTCTTTACCTCCTAATTCAGGAGTTAAGAGTCAGTCTGTTAGGTTTAAACCATAAAATCCTTGTTTTCATTATGGTAGTTTATGACATTCCATTTATACTTGTAAGGAATATCATAGTCTGTACTATGATTATTATTAAATAAAACCTTCTTTAAATAAAGTTACTTTAATTCCTTCTAGTGTAAAGTCTGATGCAAAGTCTGATATAAATTCTGATAAACAGCATGTTAGCATAAACTCTGAAACTAAATCCGCTGTAAATGCTAACAAACTTAAAAAAGCCAAGGATCCAAGCAAGTCTGGGTCCTTAAAACTAACCATTAGTGGTCTTTGTGATTGCAGGGCAACTGGAAAAACATCCTAGTTCTGGACAGTGGATGTTCAGGACGTATGACTGGAAATAAAGCCCTGCTATCAGACTTTGTGGAGAAAGCTGGCCCAGGAATTTTTTATGGAGATGGCAACATGGGAAACACTCTGGGATATGGAGATATCAATCTTGGGAATGTCGTCATTGAATCAGTAGCTCCTGTCTCAGGACTTAAACACAATCTGCTAAGTGTGAGTCAAATATGTGATAAAGGTTATCATGTGGATTTCTTTAAAGAACACTGTGAAGTTGTAAGCAATTATATAGGAAAAGTAGTTCTGAAAGGTTACAGGCATGGTAACATTTATGAAGCCAGACTTTGAACAAGTTCTGATGGTTCTGCAATCTGTCTATTGAGTAGAGCATCAATTGAAGAAAGCTGGAATTGGCACAAAAGACTCTCTCATTTAAATTTCAACAACATAAATGAGCTTGTAAAGAAAGATCTTGTGAGAGGACTGCCAAAATCAGTATCTCTTGATGGCCTTTGTGATTCATGTCAAAAGGCAAAACAAAGACAATCTTCTTTCAAGAGCATAACTGAATCTTCAATTCTTGAGCCTTATCACCTACTGCATGTTGATCTATTTGGTCAAGTCAATGTCATGTCTATTGCAAAGAAGAAATATGCCATGGTTATAGTGGATGAGTTTACAAGGTACACTTGAGTGTATTTCTTGCACAAGAAGAATGAAACTACATCTACTCTAACTGATCATGTCAGACAGCTGGATAAGTTGGTCAAAGATTCTGTTAAAATTATAAGAAGTGATAATGGTACTGAGTTCAAGAATTCAATTATGGAAGAGTTCTGCAAAGAGCATGGAATCAAACAGGAATTTTCTGCACCTGGAACTCCACAACAAAATGGAGTTATAGAAAGAAAGAACATGACTCTCATTGAAGCTGCACGAACTATGCTTGATGAAGCAAAGCTACCAACCTACTTTTGGGCTGAAGCTGTGCAGACTGCTTATTTTACAGAGAATGCTACACTCATAAACAAGCATGGAAAAACACCATATGAGATGGTGAAGAAAAAGAAGCCAAATCTGAAATACTTTCATGTATTTGGATGTAAGTGTTTTGTTCTTAAGACTCATCCTGAACAGCTGTCAAAATTTGATCTAAAAGCCGATGAAGGAATTTTTGTTGGATATCCATTTTCCTTAAAAGCCTTCAGAGTCTACAATTTAAGAATAAGGGTTGTCATGGAATCTATCAATGTATCTTTTGATGATAAGAAGATTACTGGACTTGAAGATTTCAATGATCATGATCAACTGAGATTTGAAAATGAAGATTTAAACTCTGATCCTGTAAGTTCGGACGGGTTAAGTTCTGATGTCATTGAAACTGTGATAACAACTCCAAAGGAAAATGCACCTGTCCAGGGGGAGAAGCTGAAGATCCTACCATAACTCAAGACTCTCAAGAAGCATCAGAACTGTCACTGGCTCTTCAAGTTCTGATTCATCAAGTTCTGATGAGCCAAATTCTGATAATTCTGGAAACTCTGATTCTTCAAATCTTGAAGGGTCTAACTCAAATTCTGAAGTCTCAGAGAGCATAACTACAGGGGGAGCATCAGAAGATGCTGATGGAGATAGCAGGGATCATGGGGGAGGATCCAGTTCTAGAAATCAACTTCCATCTGCAAGGAAGTGGACCAAATCACATACACCTGACTTAATAATTGGAGATCCTAAAGCAGGTGTCAGAACTAGAACTGCAACATCAAATGAATGTCACTATCATTCTTTTCTATCTCAGACTGAACCAAAGAAAGTAGAAGAAGCTCTTCAAGATGCTAATTGGGTGCAAGCAATGCAGGAAGAGTTAAATGAATTTGAAAGAAATAAAGTCTGGACCCTAGTGCCAAGACCAAAGAACAGATCAGTTGTTGGCACAAAGTGGGTGTTCAGAAACAAAACTGACTGTGATGGCATAATTACAAGGAACAAAGCAAGGCTGGTTGCTAAAGGCTACTCTCAACATGAGGGTATTGATTATAATGAAACATTTGCACCAGTTGCTAAATTGGAAGCTATAAGAATCTTTTTGGCTTATGGTGCTCAGAAAAAGTTTAAAGTCTTTCAAATGGATGTGAAAAGTGCTTTTCTCAATGGAGAATTGGAAGAAGAGGTGTATGTTGAACAACCTCCAGGCTTTGTAGATTCAAAATTTCCAAATTATGTCTACAGGCTTGACAAAGCACTTTATGGCCTTAAGCAAACTCCTAGAGCATGGTATGAGACTTTAGCTTAATTTCTTCTGGAAAGTGGATTTCACAGAGGTACAATTGATAAAACACTGTTCTACCTCAACCATGGAAATGACTTACTTTTGGTATAGATATATGTTGATGATATCATATTTGGTTCTACAAATGCCAAACTCTGTGAAAGGTTTGCAAAGCTAATGCAGTCAAGATATCAAATGAGTATGATGTGAGAACTTAGTTATTTTCTGGGACTTCAAGTCAAGCAAAATGAAGAAGGTACTTTTATCTGTCAATCCAAGTACACCAGAAATTTACTCAAGAAATTTGGAATGCAAGACAGTTCAACTGCATCCTCTCCCATGACCACTGTAACCAAGTTAGATAAAGATACTGGTTTATCAGTAGATATTACTAACTACAGAGGTATTATTGACTCTTTACTCTAGTTAACTGCAAGTAGACCTGATATCATTTATGCTACCTGTCTTTGTGCAAGATTTCAGGCTGATCCAAGAGAACCTCATCTAATAGTTGTGAAAATTTTTCCAAGTACCTCAAGGGTATAGCTGATCAAGGATTGTGGTATCCTAGAGAATCAGATTTTAAGCTAATAGGTTACTCAGATGCATATTTTGCAGGATGCAAAATAGACAGGAAAAGCACTAGTGGAAGCTGCCAATTTCTTGGAGGCATATTGGTTTAGCAAGAAACAAAAATCAATTTCCACATCAACTGCAGAAGCAGAATATATTCCTGCAGAAAGCTATTGTGCACAGATTCTTTGGATGAAGAATCAGTTACTGGACTATGGGTTAGAATTTTCTAAAATACCCATTTACTGTGATAATCAAAGTACTATTGCTATGACAGGTAATCCAATCCAATACTCAATGACAAAGCACATCAGCATTAGGTACCATTTCATTAGGGAACATGTGATGGAAGGTACATTGGAATTGCATTTTGTTCCAACAGATCAACAACTAGCAGATATCTTCATAAAACCACTATATGAAGCTACTTTTACAAGACTGGTAAATGAACTTGGAATGGTTTCACATTCTTTCTCAAAATCTGCTTAGTTTTTATTCTCATGCATCATAATTTATGGTTAGTGTTTACAGATTGTCTTATCTCTATGTAATCTTTGCTTAAATTGTAATACATTAAATACTGATTGTTATCTGATGTGGATCTATATACTCTGATAGTGTTTTGAATATTCAGTGACTATTCAATCCAATGAGGATTACTGTGCTAGATGCTGACCTAGTAGTCTTTAACATACTAGAAATCCCATGTTTGAATTAGTTGTTTATGTGGAAATTCATTAACACAAGCAAATTCTGATGTTGAGCTTAGTCAAATTTACTTTTTGTATCTTATTACTAAGTTACACACTAGATTCTTGCTTCTTATCTGTCAAATTCTGATGTCAAATTCTTATTTGAAAGATAAGAAGCAAGAATCTAGTTTGTAACTTAGTAATAAGATACAAAAAGTAAATTTGACTAAGCTCAACATCAGAATTTGCTTGTGTTAATGAATTTCCACATAAACAACTAATTCAAACATGGGATTTCTAGTATGTTAAAGACTACTAGGTCAGCATCTAGCACAGTAATCCTCATTTGATTGAATAGTCACTGAATATTCAAAACACTATCAAAGTATATAGATCCACATCAGATAACAATCAGTATTTAATGTATTACAATTTAAGCACAGATTACATAGAGATAAGACAATCTGTAAACACTAACCATAAATTCTGATGCATGAGAACAAAAACTAAGCAGATTTTGAGAAAGAATGTGAAACCATTTCAGTTCATTTACCAGTCTTGTAAAAGTAGCTTCACATAGTGGTTTTATGAAGATATCTGTTAGTTGTTGATCTGTGGGAACAAAATGCAATTCCACTGTACCTTCCATCACATGTTCCCTAATGAAATGGTACCTAATGCTGATGTGCTTTGTCATTGAGTGTTGGATTGGATTACCTGTCATAGCAATAACACTTTGATTATCACACTAAATGGGTATTTTAGAAAATTCTAACCCATAGTCCAGTAACTGATTCTTCATCCAAAGAATCTGTGCACAACAGCTTTCTGCAGGAATATATTCTGCTTCTGCAGTTGATGTGAAAATTGATTTCTGTTTCTTGCTAAACCAAGAAACCAATCTGCCTCCAAGAAATTGGCAGCTTCCACTAGTGCTTTTCCTGTCTATTTTGCATCCTGCAAAATCTGCATCTGAGTAACCTATTAGCTTAAAATCTGATTCTCTAGGATACCACAATCCTAGATCAGCTATACCCTTGAGGTACTTGAAAATTCTTTTCACAGCTATTAGATGAGGTTCTCTTGGATCAGCCTAAAATCTTACACAAAGACAGGTAGCATACATGATATCAGGTCTATTTACAGTTAAATAGAGTAAAGAACCAATCATACCTCTGTAGTTAGTAATATCTACTGATGAACCAGTATCTTTATCTAACTTGGTTGCAGTGGCCATGAGAGTGGATGTAGTTGAACAGTCTTGCATTCCAAATTCCTTCAGTATATTTCTGGTGTACTTGGATTGATTTATGAAAGTACCTTCTTCATTTTGTTTGACTTGAAATCCCATAAAATTGCTAAGTTCTCCCATCATACTCATTTGATATCTTGAGTGCATTAGCTTTGCAAACCTTTCACAGAGTTTGGCATTAGTAGAACCAAATATGATATCATCAACATATATTTGTACCAAAAGTAAGTCCTTTCCATGGTTGAGGTAGAACAGTGTTTTATCAATTGTGCCTCTGTTAAATCCACTTTCCAGAAGGTATTGAGCTAAAGTCTCATACCATCCTCTTGGAGCTTCCTTAAGGCCATAAAGTGCTTTGTCTAATCTGTAGACATGATTTGGAAATTTTGAATCTACAAATCCTGGAGGTTGTTCAATATATACCTTTTCTTCCAATTCTCTATTGAGAAAAGCACTTTTCACATCCATTTGAAAGACTTTTCACATCAAGCAAATGGCACAAATGTTTCATCATAATCAATACCCTCCTATTGAGAGTAACCTTTGGCAACCAGCCTTGCTTTGTTTCTTGTAATTATGCCATCACTGTCAGTTTTGATTCTGAACACCCATTTTGTGCCAACAATTGATCTGTTCTTTGGTCTTGGCACTAGGTTTCAGACTTTATTTCTTTCAAATTCATTTAACTCTTTCTGCATTGCTTGCACCCAATCAGCATCTTGAAGAGTTTCTTCCACTTTTTTTGGTTTAGTCTGAGACAGAAATGAATGATAGAGACATTCATTTGATGTTGCAGTTCTAGTTCTGACACCTGCTTCAGGATCTCCAATTATTAAGTTAGATGTATGTGATTTGGTCTACTTCCTTACAGATGGAAGTTTTTCTCTAGAACTGGATCCTCCCCCATGATCCATGCTGTCTCCATCAGCATTTTCTGATGCTCCCCCTGTAGTAATGCTCTCTGAGACTTCAGAATTTGAGTTGGATCCTTTAGGATTTGAAGAATCAGAGTTTTCAGAATTATCAGAATTTGGCTCATCAGAACTTGATGAATCAGAACTTGAAGAGCCAGTGACAGGTTCTGATGCTTCTTGAGAGCTTGAGTTGTGGTATAATCTTCAGCTTGCTCCCCCTGAACAGGTGCATTTTCCCTTGGAGTAGTTACCACAGTTTTATTGACATCAGAATTTAACCCATTAGAACTTACATGATCAGAATTTAAGCCATCAGAATTTTGACAGCTGTTCAGGATGAGTATTAAGAACAAAACACTTCCAACCATATACATGAAAGTATGTCAGACTTGGCTTCTTTTTTTTCACCATCTCATATGGTGTTTTTCCATACTTGTTTATGAGTGTTGCATTCTGTGTAAAACAAGCAGTCTGCAGAGCTTCAGCCCAAAAGTAGGTTGGCAGCTTTGCTTCATCAAGCATAGTTCATGCAACTTCAATGAGAGTCCTGTTCTTTCTTTCTACAACTCCATTTTGCTATGGAGTTCCAGGTGCAGAAAATTCCTGCTTAATTCCATGCTCTTTGCAGAACTCTTCCATGATTGAATTCTTGAACTCAGTGCCATTATCACTTCTTATTATTTTTACAGAATCTTTGACCAACTTATCCAGCTGTCTGACATGATTAGTTAGAGTAGATGCAGTTTCATTCTTCTTGTGTAATAAATACACCCAAGTGTATCTTGTGAAGTCATCCACTATAACCATAGCATATTTCTTCTTTGCAATAGACATGACATTGACTGGACCAAATAGATCAACATACGGTAGGTGATAAGGCTCAAGAATTGAGGATTCAGTTTTGCTCTTGAATGAAGATTTTCTTTATTTTGCCTTTTGACATGAATCACAAAGGCCATCTGGAGCAAATACTGATTTTGACAGTCCTCTCACAAGATCTTTCTTTACTAGCTCATTTATGTTGTTGAAATTTAAATGAGAGAGTCTCTTGTGCCAATTCCAGCTTTTTTCAATTGATGCTCTACTCAACAGACATATTACAGAACCATCAGAATTTGTTGAAAGTCTGGCTTCATATATGTTACCATGCCTGTAACCTTTCAGAACTACTTTGCCTGTAGAATTACTTACAACTTCACAGTGTTCTTCAAAGAAATCCACATGATAACCTCTATCACAGATTTGACTCACACTTAGCAGATTGTGTTTGAGTCCTGAGACAAGAGCTACTGATTCAATGATGACATTCCCAAGATTGATATTGCCGTTTCCTAGAGTTTTTCCCATGTTTCCATCTCCATTAGAAACTCCTAGGCCAGCTTTCTCCACAAAGTCTGATAGCAGGGCTTTATTTCCAGTCATATGTCCTGAACATCCACTGTCCAGAACCAGGATGTTTTTCCTGTTGCCCTGCAATCACAAAGACAACTAATGATTAGTTTTAAGGACCCAGACTTGCTTGGATCCTTTGGCCTAATCAAGTTTGTTAACATTTGCAGCGGATTTAGCATCAAAGTTTATGTTAACATTTTTCTTATCAGAATTTACACTATTAGACTTTGAATCAGAATTTACACTAGAAGGAATAATGGAAACTTTCTTTAAAGAAGGTTTTATTTGATAATAATCATAGTACAAACTATGATATTCCTTACAAGTATAAATTGAATGCCATAAACTACCACAATGAAAACAAGAATTTTGTGGCATATATCTAACAGACTGACTCTTAAAACTTGACTTTAAAGGTAAGGAGTTTATGTTCTTATTTTTCCTGCAAAAAGAGGCCAGATGGTTAGAACTTCCACAGTTATGACACGTTTTCCTAGGAGCTTTAGGAACAGGCTTATAATCACTGATTTTATTTACACCTTCCTTTCCATTCCTATTTTTCCTAGGTGATTTTACCTTGTTCACATTTCTAATCTCTTTCAGCTAATGATTAAGCTGCTTCTTTTTCATTAAGCCTATGTTAACTTCAGCTAGTTTATCCTGTTTTAATTTGTCAGAATTTGACTTTTCTTTTACTTCTGTCCTAGACTCTTTCATCTTTTCAGAATCAGACTTTACAGTTTCTGCTACAAACTTAATAGGATTTACCTTTGGCTTAGCAGTTTGTTTAACATCAATTAGCTTAATTTGCACAGGTCCTTTCTCACTTTTATCATCTCCATAACCTAAGCCCTCTTTCCAGTTTCCACTACTTAGTAAATTATGAGTTGTTCTGCCTGAGTTAGTCCAAGTTCTGATAATGTCTCTTTCCTTTTCTAAGTCAGCTTTTAGAGATTCATTCAATTTTAACACTTCATCTCTAACATACAAAGCATCATCTCTTTCTTTCTTAGTTTGATGAAGAAAAACTAACTCCTTTTCTAAATAGTCATTTCTCTTTTTAAAAGCAAGATTTTCAGATGTTAATCTTTCACATGTTAAATTCTGATCTCTATAGCTAATGAACATGGTTTTAAGATATAATCTCAACTCAGTAATATCATCAGTATGAAAATCATAAGTTGTTTGAGGTACCTTCAATTCAGCAGTTTCAGTACTGCTATCAGCATTTGCCATCAAAGCATAGTTCACCTCATTTTCAGAATCTAAAGTGTCTGTCCAGCTTTTCTTCTTTGTGACAAGTGCCTTGCCTTTGTCACTTTTTCCTTTCTTGCAGTCAGGAGATATGTGGCCTCTTTCACCATAATTGTAGTATTTGACATTTGAGTTATCTCCTCTTTCAGACTTTCCTTTTCCTTCAGACTTTCTGAATCTTTTCTTATCAGAACTTCCACCTTTCTTGGAAAACTTCTTGCCCTTTCTGAATTTCCTGTAGGCTATCTTTGTGATACCCTTCACCATAAGAGCACACAGTTGCATCATCTCTGCATCAACATCAACTTCAATCATCATCATCAAAATTTGATGACTCTGAATCAGACTTTATGATGAGAGCCTTTCCTTTACCCCTTTTTGAGGCAACCACTTTAGGAGATTCCTCCTCAGCTTTAAGAGCAACTGTCCTTGACTTTCTTCCATGCCTCTTGCTCCTTTGATCCATCTCAAGTTCATAAGTCTTGAGCATACCATAAATTTCATCAAGAGTAGTTTTAGTAAGGTCATAGTTGTCTCTTATGGTAGTAGACTTCAAATCCCAATTTTCAAGAAGAGCTAAAAGTAATTTTATATTTGAATCTTCAAGATCATATTCCTTGTCCACCAGTGACAGATCATTCAAGAGTTTGACAAACCTGTCATATAAGTCAGTTAATGACTCATCAGCTTTTGAGTCAAAGTGCTCATACTCTTGAGTGAGTATAGTCCTCCTTTTCTTTTTGATTGCATCAGTTCCCTGGCATCTTGTCTCCAAAGCATCCCATATCTCCTTTGCAGTCTTGCATCCAATTACCCTGTTTGACATGACATTATCAATGGCACTATGCAGCAAATGCCTTACCCTTGCATCCTTGGCAATATATGAGATGTCTTCAGCTGTGTAATCACCTTTCTTCTTTGGTATGGACTTTGCTAGTTGATCAGCAACTGCAAAAGAGAGCTTGGTAGGCTTATACGGTCCTTCATTAATTCTGTCAAGGTATTCTGGATCTGTAGCTTCCAGAAACATAGCCATCTTCACTTTCCATATGGGATACTCAGAAGGTCTCAGTATGGGAACTCTAATAGTCTCATACCGACTGTGGGTTTGGGTGTTTTGAGTTTCTGAGTTTTGGTGGGCTTAGTTGGGGTTTGTGTTTCTTCAGACTTGATTGTTTGGATATTTACTATATGTGTGTTAACAGAAAAGCTCTGATACCACTTGTTAGGTCACACAACACTGTAGAAGCGGGTTGAATACAGTATTTATACAATCAAATCGATCTGAACACAAGTATATTACAAAGATCAAGTATATTCAATAAACCCTGTTACAATATGAACTATTGTTCTCTCTCAATGATGAACAAATATCACTAAGAGCTGCTAGATTACAAAGAATAATGTTCTCGATAATGATAACACATATAGTGTAAACCCTAAATCTGTGTTTATATAGTACAAAATTACAAGATATATTCTAATTGATATGAAATACAATTCTGTCTCTTAAAATATATCAATCAGATATCTTCTAAAAGTCTTCTAGTCTTCTAAATCTTTCCATGCATATATTCTATTGTTTTAGTCCAGATCTTCTCTCCTGTAAATCAGCCACATTCCTTATCTGAAAGTCTTCCCGCACTTAAGTACTTATATGTATCTTTTGACGACTTAAGTTCTAATATTAAGTTCTGACTTCAGTAAGTTCTAATTTCCAGTAAATCCTAATATGTCCTGTTGTTAAGTTTTGAAAATTAAACACAAATCATATTAGACATGACATCTCAAATATATCTAACAAGGCATCAAAACAAATTAACTAAAGAAATCCATAAATAATCCGTTAGAACCCCACAATAACGATTAGCCCATAATCGGACTCATCATCAACGTGGGTTCCAATGAAAGCATGATAATAAACAATTTAAGAGTACTAGGGTTCAAGGACAAATCGAAAACAAGCATCCAGGTATCAACTATATTAAAGAAAATAAAAGTCTTCTTCTCCGAAGCCTTCTCGTGCTCTCTAGGTCTTCTTATTGCTCTCCCCTCAAGCTCTAGTATGTCTTGTTATAAAAAATGACCTTAAGTTATGTTTATATAGCAGCCCATGCAGAGTAGAAGTCTTCTGGATCAAAATCAGAGTAGAAACATAAATCTTTTATCTCGACCTGGCGCGAGCACGCACTTGACCAGCACGGACGCACCGAGCTTCTGTTCTTTGGGCGCGGGCGCATGCTATCACAGGGCATGCGTGCTGGATCTCTAGAAAAATTTCTGAATTCTTCTTTTCTAGTTGATTTGAGTTGGTCTTTTCATGAGCTTTTATTCTGGACATCATCCTAAACCATATTAGCATCAAAACAATGCTAATTCACCTGTGTTCCTGATAAATGCCTGAAATGCAAAAACACTACAAAAACACGTTAAAAACACTAACAACTTGAGTACAAAACACCAATTCAAAGCTTTACGGAGCGTTATAAAGTATCATAAATGCCACTCAACATACCCCCAAACTTGAACCGATGCTTGTCCTCAAGCATAAACAGAATGAAAGAACAAGAAATAAAAATACATGAATACAACTATATGAATGCAACGATCCCCATAGAATAACTAAACCAATCAACAAGCATCTCAACAAATGCAGTTATTCACACAAAGATTAATGAAGTCCCACAAATCAACTTACAAGCCAAAGACGTGTGTGTGTGTAAATGATTATAGATAAACTATCGCAACTAGATCAATAATGATGACTCACTACTCATCAAAGCAATCGCAAGGTTATAAATAGAATAAAAGCTAAACTCAAAATAACTTATAACACTTCAATTCTTATATCATAATTTACACGGGTTCATGCTTTTATTCCACAACACAAAAATAACACCAATATGCTTATTTGACCGTGCAATGAGTGAGGTCCACAAAAGACTCATACAATAATACCCATGTTACGAGCGCTAGGTTAGTGGATCCCAGACTATAAAAAGCCTTAGGTCACTAGGCACAAAGTCCCCTAAGAACTTAATAACTCAAGTATTAAAGAGCCCACTCGTGATCAATTATGCATGAACACATATTTTTTTCTTTTTTTTTCTTTTTCTCTTTCTTTTTTTTCACAAAATTCTGAACGAGTGCGTTTCGCTCCATCTCGTTCAACCCTAGACTACTCATATAAAATGAGCCGGCTACTAGCCATTTGACACCTAGCCACAACAACTAGCAATGAAATCTAATTTCCTCCAATTTTTAAATATCCCTGTTATTTTATCATTAAGAGAATATCCTAAATTCTAAATATAAACAAGTGATCAAACCTCGACAAACAATTAAACCATAATTATGATCTAGCACTCAAACAACCTATAAGACTTAGTGAAATACAATTGTCTCTAGCATGCAAATCAACTCGATAAGACTTAACTTCACTAAACACGACATCACTACACTAGAATTAATATCACAAATCAATTGGAAAAATTATCTAAGGGATCATGTTATAATGCAAATGCATGAAACTACATAAACAAACTATAATACAAAAAAACTACTACATGGCAAATATGTAACTATATGAACTAAACTAGCATGAATATACAAACTATATGTGACTTACACATATATATAATCCTTAACTACTGCCCCCAAACCTAAAATATTCATTGTCCTCAATGAAGGTAATAGCAAGGCATCAGGCATACCTAATCAGAATCAGGGTCATCACCCTCAAGGGGTGGTGTGTCAGGAGTGTTTGGAGGCGGATATACAAAATTCTCACTGAATACTGGCCACTGGATGTCAACTCCTGTGGCTCTGAATGCAGTCCCCAATGTCTGGGTAAGTTCCTGTTCAAAGCGACTATGGATGTCATGCATCGCATCCATCCTCCTCGATAAGTGCCTATATTATGCTGAACTTATACCAGCACTGCTCTGTGCTTCCTCCTGCTGCTGCTGTGATCCCAAAGGACCAGCCTCTCCCAACTCAGCTCTCCAAGCTGCTCTACTTGCCTGCGTCGTGCCACCAGCATATACCTGAGGAGCTGGCCTTCCACCTGGCAGATGGTCATAAGAATAACCAAGCCCCTTAGGATCGGGCTTCCCACCATACCACTCTGTCATATTCAACAACTTCGAACTATCAATCGGGGCACTCGGGAGCTGCAGCTGCTCATGTGCGGGCCAATGAATACCAACCGCCACACACAGCTTCGTCACTATGGACACATAGGGTATCGAACCCGTAGTACTCCCTCACAAAAATCTCAAAATCCCCTGATGAATAACCATCCCAAGATCCACATAGTCTCCCTGAAGAATGCCCCACAACAAACGTGCACGCTCCACAGTATCATCATGCACGTGAGAAGATGGCATGATGTTAGCACAAATAAAATAATTCCATGCACGTGCAAACCTGTTCATGCATGATGCAGAGAAAGTGGCATACTCGTTCGTGCCCTTCTTCAACTTCCAATGAGTCTCGGTGTGACGGCTTCAGCCCCGAGGTCAGGAGTTGACGTCACTAAACACAGCTAACCGATTTTTAAACAACAATTTTATTATTAATATATACTAAATCGACCCCGATCAAGATCCGGTCCAGTTTTCAAAAATCACTTGTACCTATCTCATTTTACAATTATTCATTTTAAGAGCACACGTAAAACTGGTTCACAAATCATTTTCATTCGAGATAGGTACCTTTCGAAGTTACTTTTCCCCAAAAACAGGTTTAAACAATGATTTATAACTACAGGGGATATGTAACTTAAAACGTTTATATTCCTTTACGAGATTAAAATAACAGTTTATTCATACGTACTGAACCATAAAAGAATGGTCAGGGTACTTACCTTGCAACGCTTTGGAAACCCTAAGTAGCTTTTATGCTGACTTCGGTCCTTGCGGGACTTGATTGGGATCTACAATAACAGAATACCCTATTCAGTAATACCGACATGCTTGATATCCTCGAACTCTAATAACCCAATCGATAACCCGACTCGTATAATAATTATAAACATAATCACATAATCCGTATTCACATAAGGTTAAAACATTTTATATAATAAAGTACGTGTCTCGTATTTAAAATAAATTTTTAGAAAATTTTGGCAGCAACTTTTCTGTTTATAAGCCTACCCGTCGATTACAATCGACGTCAACAACCAATAAATCATAAGTCTCATTACTCTACCAATTCCACAGTCACGCAATTATTACGTACAACTCTAATATATGATTTATTTTTATTTATTTATTAAGATTAGGACTCAGATTACGATCATCGCGGTCCACCGTTGACTCACCGAAGTTCATCGTCAACGACGGTAAAATTTACGGGTACCCGATTAATTTCGGGTTTCCGTCATAAATTCTACCGATTAATTCAAAAATCATTTTCAACACGAATAATTAATATCACGAATGTTAATCAATAATTCCCTGTAATAAAAGGAATTAAAATTAAATTCTAAATATAAACAAGCGATTAAACTTTGACAAATAAATAAACCATGACCATGATCTAGCCCTCTAGCAACCTATAAGACTTAGTGAAATACGATTGTCTCTAGCATGCAAATCAACTCGACAAGACTTAACATCACTGAATACGACATCACTACACTAGCATCAATATCACAAATCAATCGACAAAATCATCTAAGGGATTATGTTATTATGTAAATGCATGAAATTATATGGAACAACTATCATAAAAACTAAATAATAAAAAAACCACTAAAATAAAAAAACTACTACATGGCAAATATGCAACTATATTGAACTAAACTAGTATGAATATGCAAACTATATGCTACTCATACAAAACACAAAATCCTTAACTACTACCCCCAAACTTAAAATATTCACTGTCCTCAATGAAGGTAATAGCAAGGAATCAGGCATACCTAATTAGAAACAGGGTCATCACCCTCACGGGGTGGAGTGTCAGGAGTGTCTGGAGGTGGATACACCGAGTCCTCACCAAATACTAGCCACTGGATGTCAACTCCTGTGGCTCTGAATGCAGTCCTAAATGCCTAGATGAGGTCATGTGCAAACCTGCTATGGATGTCATGCATCATATCCATCCTCATAGATAAATGCCTATACTGTGTCGTACTCAAACCAACACCGCCCCGTGCTTCTTCCTACTGCTACGATCCCGAAGGACCATCCTCCTCTCCCAACTGAGCTCTCCAAGCTGCTCGACGAGCTTGCGACGTCCCACCAACATAAGTCTGATCCACTGGCCTTCCACCTGGCAGATGGTCATAAGAATATCCAAGCCCCTTAGGATCGGGCTTCCCACCATACTACTCAGTCATATTCAACAGCGTCGAACTATCAATCGGAGCACTAGGGAGCTGCAGCTGCTCATGTGCGGGCCAACGAATACCAACCGCCACACACAACTTTGTCATAATAGATGCATAGGGTATCGAACCCGTAGTACTCCCTCGCAAGAACCTCTGAATACCCTGATGGATAACCATCCCAAGATCCACATAGTCTCCCTGCAGAATACCCCACAACAAATGCGCACGCTCCACAGTAATCTCATGCATGTGAGAAGATGGCATGATGTTAGCACAAATAAAAGAATTCCATGCACGTGTAAACCTGTTCGTGCATGAAGCAGGGAACGTGGCATACTCATTCGTGCCCTTCTTGAACTTCCAATGAGTCTCAGACACACACATGGTAGCAATAATCAAATCCAAGTTAAACTACTCCGGAGTCTTCTCGTTCCAGTTCTCCTGATCAGGTCTCCTCTCGGGCTGCTCAATCACCCTACGAATAGCCTCAGCACTGTACTCCACCGTCATTCCCCTCACCACCGTGAAACCGTTCTTCTCCGCCTTAGCATTGGCGTAGAACTCACGCACCATACTCATGGGCATAGCAGCGGGTGTCTCCCAAAAAGCAACCCAACCCATCTCCAAGATCATATCCAACAACTTACCATCTTTCCCTGATGGAAGAAAACCATGGTCCTTGACTATAGGCTTCAAAAGCAGCATCTTATATTCCGCCTCAGCCTCGGGAGTTGAAAGTCTAGGCCTCACACCACCTGCACTCAAAGAATCAGTGGTGGTGCTGCTTACTTGAGTTCGCTATCTTTTTGGTGCCGTTGAGATTTAATAAGTTTGAGAGGATAAAAGTTTGTAAGAGAGATTTGTGTGTTTGAGAGTTTTTAAAAGTGATGGAGTAGTTTGTGTATAAGTGTATGCATATATAGGAGATTGGGAATACAATTGGTTATGGAAAAGGAGTGGGAATTGATTACAGGAATAATGGGTTTGATTTGGATAGGAAAATTTGGGATGTGAGTGAGTAAAATTCGGGTGGGAATTGATTTTGTATTAAAATTCCTGAATTTGCACTCATTATGACATATTTTTTTTATTCCAAACACAGGGACCCAGCGCGGCTGCGCGCTACCTTGGCGCGGGCACACCGTACTTGTAATAACCCCAATTTTTGGAATTTTTGAAACCCTTATGAATAGTGTTTTGCTGATTATGCTGAATAAGAAAACTTTTCATGCCACACTATGTAGGGGTTCTTTTATTGATCATCTGGGATATTATTAGTACTCTATGTGGTATATAAGTGTATGTAAGAATCGTCAGAATCCAAATCCGAACACTTTGATTTTTCCCGAAAATCCACCAGATACCGAAAGAATTGAGTATAAGGTAACATGATTAAAAGGATTTAAATTCAAGGATTATAAGAGAGGATCATAAAAGGAATATAATGTATTGAGAAAGGTTATGGGAACCCAAGTAATAAGATCCCGGGTATGATCCCTCAAACGATAAACGAGAACGAAAGTTAAGCGAGCCGTATAACAGATCAGAGGTCATTAGCCAAGTGATTAGGACTTAATCAAAGGGTTAGTGGAGAGTGATGTCATCTCACCAACAAGAAGAGGACAAGTCTGAGAGGATGACATGGGAAGATGACCTAAGCATGACCAAAAGAGAAGTGTGTTGTTGGTTAATTGTGAACCACACAAAATTTACCATGGTAATAATCTAATTAACAAACCAAGTGGATCAACCAAGCCAAAAACAAATCATAAACATCAAAAAAACACAAAACACTTTCATTTTCATGAAGAGCTCTCGGCTTTGTCCATTTCAAAGGAAGAAAAAAACTCAAATCCTAGTTCCAAGCTTTGTTAATTAGTGAGGTAATTATCTAAGGTTCCTTGTACATAGATACGGATATCCTATAAGTTTAAGCTTCAAATTCCTTCACAATGTCTTCCAATAATTCAAGGAAGAAGACGGTGAATAGTAATTTTCAAAAAATAACTTTAGTTTTCTTGAATTTTTATGAAAGTTTAAGGTTATACAAGCAAAGATCAAGGTTCTTTAGGCATTCAAAGCTCTTGTGTTATATTAAGAAGCTTCAAGAAGGTATAAAATCCAAACCCTAGCTTTAGTTTTGAGTATTTAGGAATGGTTATGATTGATATAGTATATGTGAAGCATGATGCTTGTTTGTTTAAAGTTTGGTTGAGTTTGTAGAGATTTTGATGGTTGAATCTTGGTTATTAGTTAATGAACCTTAATATGGTTAGTAGCTTTTGTTGTGATTGAATGAGTTGGTTAAAACATGAAGTAATGGACTGATGTGGTGAGGTTTGGAGGGATTTTGGGTTGTAATGTTGATTGTGGGTTGATTGTGGATTGATTTGGAGTTGTACAAATTTGGTAATCGCGTAAACATAGCCATCGTAATGTCCGATTATCCTAGACTGTTTTTGTTCATAACATCAGGACCCGAGAATTCACTGCTAGGTTTTGACCATTGCCATGATTAGATAGTTCATATTACGAGCTTCGTTTTGATATGTGGTACGCTTGAATCCGATGTACGGTTTAGGAGAAACGACCGTTTTAAGTAACGGCGTTTCGCGAACGAACCATTTCCCATCGCCTTACTTTGAAACCTTGGTTAAGAACGTTAAATGACTAATTGGGATATGAAACAATTATGTTAAGTGGATTAGGCAGTTGGTAAGGTACTCGCAAAAGAATCTCCTTAAAACCCTTAATGGTTAATTTATTAAAAATGGTGGAGCCGAGGGTACTCGAGCGACTTAAGTGAATCGTTAAGCGCGAAAGCGAACGTTAGGGGTCTAATTGGTTAAAGTCTAGTTTCTTAAGCGACCGGGGTTTAATTCCGACTTATGTTGTTGTTCATAGGTTATCGGACCCACTCTAAGCTTAAGTCTATTCGGGAACACTCAGGCAAGTTTTCTACCCGTTATACTGTTGTTGTGATGTATACATATGTATATGCATTATCTTGTGATAGATGCATGGTGGTTAATTAGCAAATCTTGCGATATATTGGAGCATGTGATATGGTATATATACATGTCTGTTTCGTAATCTTGATATATATTGTTGATTCAGTTGCTTATAAGTTGCATAATACCTATGCTAGAGATAAGCAGTAGTTGCGTATACCCTTAGTATAGGGGACCCAAAGGTGAATATTTTCTAAAACCGGGAGTCGATGTTCCCGAGTATATTATATATATTTTTATATATATATATAGATATAGTTTTCAAAACTATGAATCTAATAAGGTTTATTCAATCACTTTATTTTATTAATGAATATTATTTTTAATATTCATTCGAGGGCTTATGACTCCGTTTATTTTATTAATGAATATTATTTTGAATATTCATTCGAGGACATATGACTCCGTTTATTTTATTTAATGAATATTCATTCGAGGACTTATGACTCCGATTATTTACTAATAATGTGTCGATAATCAAACTCACTTTTGATTATTCAAATAAAGATAGTACTTTCGTATAAGTATATCTTTGGTTATTTAATATTCATTTCAAGTATAAGTTTTAAAACTTCTACTTCAATTATTTTTATAAAGATTATTCTTTATGGGAATATTATTTAAATAATAATATTCAGTTATTTTCTAATATATTGGGACTGATTTATTTTATTAAATCAACATCACTACAAACATTCTTAAAAATGTTTTCGAGTCTTCAAAATGGTTTTAAAAGTTAGGGCGGATCCCAAAACTCATTTTAATATTTAAGATCCTCCTTTCAAAGGGGATTTAAATACTCGCTCAAAACCTGAGGGATCCGGCTCTCTGGTGTGTTTTATATTCGCAAAAAGGTTGCTGTTTTGATAAAAGAGTTTTTGATTACTTAACCAACACTCGGGAAGTAAAATTCTTAGAACAAGTTAATCCATTAACAGGCACCGCCTGGGAAATATCGGTGAGTTTTCCTTTCCAACTAGATACGACTTCTTGGTGGAGTCGTATCAACAAGTTTCTTCTTGGGAAAGTGGGGACGAGCTTTACATTTCAGAGTCATGGATTTCATCTGAACTAGGAGTGGCGTAAGTGGTCGAGTGGCGCCGGCCCAGCCTTATTATATTGGCCCAAATGGCCCGGAAGTTCCGCTAAGACGGTCCATTCCTTTGGAGTCCAGTGTTCGGTTGACAAGTAAATCCGACAGGTTCTCCTCTACATGTAAAAAGTGGTGGGGTTGCACTACTGCGACTGATCATCTTGAGTGGTCTTCTTGGCGCGGCAAACTCCCGTAATGAGTTCATCATCCAATTGGATATCTCTGCAACACTACCCAGAACACTTCAATAGAAAGGTTACGGCTGGGCGATTGTTAAGTGTTGGCAGGGTCAAGTTTTCAAAATGATGTTTTCATCAAATGAAGTATCTCGTAACTTCATTTCATTTTGATGACATTTCAAAGATTAATTCTATACAAGTTTTGTCGTGTAGCTTCATCTATGGATTGAACTAATTATAAATTGAATGGTGGTAGTTCAAGTAGTATTCGAAAAAGATATAAGTATATTGGAGTATCTTGTACCTTCATCTTTTCAACTTATATGTGGTTAATGATTATCTTATGCATGACAAAGATTTTCACAAAAACGTTGAGACAAGGTTAGATATATGAGATCACCTTGCAACGATATTTTTATACAGTTATCAACTGGAACTCTGTGTATATTATGCATGGAAGAGGACTTCTAAGATTTTGAAAAGTATATATACATATATACTGAATATTTTGCGACTTGGTCGCGTTAAGATATCAACTTGGTTCATTTCTTCTTGACCAAGACTTTCATGAGTACTATGAGAATGCTCATATATTGTTAATTATTATACATATTATTTCGGTGGGCTTGTTGCTCACCCTTGCTTTCTTCTTTCATCACACAACATCAGATAGACAAGATGAACAGGACCAAGCTCCCAATTCGCGAGCGGATAGGAAACGTTCCGCAGTTTCCTATAGGCGTTGATGTCGCTGTAGCTGAGGTAGGAACTACCAATAGGCTAGGCTTTCAACTTTTGATGTACCAGACTTATGTATCTTTATGAATTGTAATAATGGCAAAGAAATGTAAATTTATTCAGAAACCCTTTTAAGGTGTAATGGCATATAATTATGGAATAAAGTGACTCATGTTATTTTTGGATATTCATATCTGAGACTATAACTTGTGGTGTGTGTGTTTATTGTGGGGTAACAGTACAGAGTAGTTGATTGTTTATTAAGATTGGGTGTTATTAAGGAAAATGGAACTCGTGACAACCCGGATCCCCGACCCCGGATTTGGGGGTGTTACAGAAATGGTATCAGAGCTAAGTGTTATAAACCTCAGAGATGATGTGACGTTAAAATAATAAGTTCACTAAGATAATAAGAACTCTTGACAAGTTCATAGTCAGACTACCTAACGTAGTACTGACAGTTAAAACCCTTATGGGAACCCTTATAAATATCGTGATAGAAGCGTAGTTCGTTATCGTATATGGTAGCGGGACTCCGAACCCTGAGGTTAAGGAGCAACAACGCGATTATGTTTTATTACTTATTGGAGATCAGATTGTGGATCCGATAGAGCGTCCTAACGCAGGACCGGATGATGTTCATATTGAGGATATAGCGGTTGAGGATGTTGTCCTAGAAGGGATTGTTGCTGAGAAGAATCCCGTGGAGGATCCTGACAAGAATGAATAAAGGATCACTGAGGAATTGATGACTATGGTTAGGGCGACTACCAGAGGTAGGATTGGCCGGTTACTACCGGAGGTTCGTTCAAGTTCGTAAAGATAGTAGCCCCTTTAACGCGCTTACTCATAAGACTGAGAAGTTCGAATGGACAGAGAAATACGAGAAAAACTTTCAAGAACTGAAGCAAAGATTGGTGATGGCCCCTATGATGGCGTTGCCGGATGGAAAAGGAGATTTTATGATGTGTAGTGATGCTTCACATAAGGAATTAGGGTGCTTCTTATACAGCACAACAAGGTAATCGTGTACGCGTCAAGACAATTAAGGGAATATAAAATTCGATATCCCCACCCATGATCTTGGGCTCACAGCAATAGTTTTGCCCTAAATATTGAAGGCACTACTTGTATGGATATGAGTGCGAGATTTACACAAACCATAAGAGCTCAAGTATTTTTCCACGCAGAAAGAGCTCAACATGCGCCAAAGGAGGTGGTTAGAGCTAATCAAGGATTACGATTATGAGATTCTTTATCATCCAAGGAAAGCCAAAATGGTGGCTAATGCCCTTAGTATAAAAGAGAGACTCAAGATAAAAATGTCTTTGGGAGAGTTGATAAGAGATTTTGAGAAAATGGAAATAGAAGTGAAGGTAACCAGAGCCGGTACCGAAAAGCTGTTTGAGATTACAATACAGCCCGAATTATTGGAGAAGATCATATTGTGCCAGAAAAAGTGATGAATGAAGGCAGAGAGTCAACAAATAGATAAGAGATTAATACCGAGAAAGATGATAAGGGAATAATGAGGTGTTCCTACAGAATTTGGGTTCCAAATGTTTAAGAGCTTAAAGATGAGATCTTAGATGAAAGCTAGTTTAAGGAATAAGATTTAGAGCAAACCCTGAACGTGATAGTCAAGGAGGTCACCATCAACATAGAAGGAACCCATTATATAATGAAGTGGAAAATGAGGATTTAAAACATGTAGGATGACCCCGATTATGGGGAGGAGGAGGGAACGTTCAGACTAAGGAAACAGAAGTCAAGTAAGGAAAGGAGACCCGAGGCAGTACTCCTATACGATAATTCATGGACCTTTCTAGACATAACTTAGACTATTATCCCCAACCACCACCCTGAGGAAACAATGATGTGAGAAATTCTTTCAGGACCTTTAAGTCGCTAAGCTCTCAGAGTTCCAAGGAACAAGCAAACCATGTAGAGGTGAAAGCCTGGCTAAATGAAATATAGGAATCATTTGAGATTCTAAATGATTGACAAGTCACAAAAGACTGTTTTTGTCACTTACCCTCCTAAGAGAGAGGCCACCCGCTGGTGAAAGGCCAAGGAAGGCACGGAGCAAGAGATTATAGTAAACTGATTAAAGTTCAGCCACTTGTTTTCAGGAAAGTACTTCCCAAGGTTATAGAGATAATGTAAAAGCTTTAGAGCCAGAACAAAGGTAGACGGGTATGATGAATTATGAAGCTAAGTTGTAAAAGTTGTCAAGATTCGTTCTGATGAAAAGAATCCCAGAACGACGTGATGTTTGAAGTCAACGAGTAGTGGGTTCATGAAATGATTGTAATAGAAAAGAAAATAAAAAGAAACTGAAGTGGAAAGGAAAATAAAGACAATAGAATTTGAGGAATGATAAGGGAGTTGGGTATGAGGAAACCCTAAAGACTCGTAGCAATAGAAATAGAAAAGTATGTATTCGTCAGGATGAGGGTGATTCACCATGAGTTAAAATTGATGGTTGAAGGCATAAGAGATACATATATTTTATCCCCTGTAAGTTGGGAGGATTCGAGGAAACCTTGAGATAGTTTGAAGGATAAATAATGAGACGCGGATAGACTGAGGAGACAAGGAAGTAAGAAATTAGGAAAATTGGATGAAGGAAGTGACCTTCAAGAATGTGAAGTGTAAGACCGGTGGCATGATACCCAAAAAGGGAGACGCCAGGTATGAAGGATATCCCAACATTGAGATGACTGTTGAGATAAACAACAAAAGTAAATGAGGAATTATTAAGAAGTAGTTCACGTTGAACACGACCAATATCTTCCAGAACATCCTTGTTATCATTACCAAATTAGGCAACAAAAGCGGATAACCGTTGTTATCTTTTGAAGGCCATATTGATTGACCTCATTCTGAATACAGATGTTATTGTGAAATTAAGCATATACTATCAAGGTGGGAATGATTGAATAAGACACCCTTATCAGGGATATATGACTTGATTTATCCATGAAAGGATGCATGTACCTTTTTAAAGGTGGAATTAAGGATAAAACATCGGTAACTTAAAATGAATCCTAGGGGAATGCATAAAGGTTGACATTTCACCCTTAATAGGGATGGTATGAGTTTTGACAGTATGAATTGGAAAGGATTAAGGTAATAACAACCTTTAAAGATCAGTAGAGAAATTTTTCAGAAGTACATAGACAATGGTTCTAGTATTAGTAAATGGTATTTTGATATGCCCTGTATCTAGGGAATACAGGAGGAATGATTCAAGGATAACCTTACAAGTTTTACAAGGAGAATGGTAATATTCAAAGTTCTCAAGAATAGAAATTTTGATAAAGGAATTATGACGTAATTATAATAATGCCAAGTGGGGCACATGTTAAACCATGAGAAAGTATAGATTCAACCAATGGAGCTCAGAACTGTCAAAGTAAGAAGGACCCAAGATAAAAGACGTCCTAAGTATGATCGAGAGTCAGTCGTGGCAATGTTCACATCTAAAGACTAAGGCAATGACTTATGGAAAAATGGTGATTTTTTTTCTCACCAGGTTTTAAGAGAAGCATTTTCACATAAGCAGTGATTGAAGTGAGGTAGAAAATTTAGTTGGAGGTGGTTAAAAAGACATTGATTGTAAGGAAATTTTACTATCAGGAAAGGCCAAAGAGGTGGCCAACACTTTAAATGTAAGAGGATAATTATAGGCGCTCGTGCTAGAGGAATACAGTGATGATGGTTGAAGTCGTGAAGGTTGTATTATGGTTTGGAAGATTGACATTCCTTCTGATGACTGTGCAATACCCAACCGTAATAGTAGTTTGGTAAAGGTTTAATTCGTATAATCGCCTTGAGCGGGCTATCTATCTTAGAAGGAACTATCCTGAGGATAATCCAGGACCATGTTTCAAAAAGGACTAAACGAACCTTCGAGTTAAGTCTTCTATTGAAGGTATATGATTAAGAATGGTATTAACCTGCTATCATTGCTTTGATTGAAACTCTTCTGCAATTTTATCTGCTTCATGTCATGTATGTACATCAGGATCTAGAGTGTTCTTCATGAATCATGAATGGTAATTATGTTACCTCCTTAGGAGAATTCTATACGACATGTATGGACTCGTATGGTTAGATATTAAGATTTCATGGAAAGTGAATTACGACAGTAGGTCAGTGGTGGACCATAGTAATGCAGCAATGATTCGGCGAGTAATGAGATGATTACATGCATGAGAGTTGTATTGGAATGGATGTTGAGATTGAGTACCACTAATCGGGTCGTGTGGACGTATAAGTTATCTTTGATAGAAAAACTAGGTCGATTATTTACCTATTGAATATATATTCTTTCTTATCAATAGAGAGTCGTATTATTATACGAGGAAGGTTGCGGTGCAAGCATAGAATTCTAGTAACTGATGTCTAGAATGAGATCCCAGATCGATTTTCGATGTCGAGGGAGTTTCAAAGGTGATTGTGTATAAGCTCGAGGAAGAGCATGAGTCCATAGAATGATGGACGGAATAGAAAAAAAATATTTAGGCATGTGATATACGATGCTATAATACTTGATGTTGATATATATACGTATATGTTTTGTTCTCCTATGACAAACCTCTATAGTTCGAAGGTAGATTCCAAGCCAAATATTTTATGGCAATATTTTTACGTATATACAATTCTCTTCAGTTCGTTCTTTTCTCTTCTTTTCATTTCATGTAAGCTGAGAAGAACAACCCTTCCAGAAGGGGAGGTATTGCCGAATGACTATCTATCTGTGTGATAGGAGCCTAGTAGGATACCACATGTTATTTAATTGCTTGTCAAGTACTAAAGGCTGGCCACCTTCTGTACTAACTATGCGATATAACAAGTGTTCATGATCATAGTGATCTCTCAATAAATTCTTTTACTTCTATACGATGGATCAAGCTTTCAAAGATAGAAGCAGCTAGGAAGGAGTAGTATCAGTGCGGTGGTATTCCGAATCTAACGCGTTTGTGATACTAAGGTTGACGAAATTATTAAAAGGTTATAGAATGCTAACGAGCAAAAGTGTAACCAATATAGTATTATGTACGGAAGATAGTAAGGACTACGAACTAGAAAAGAATGGGTATTGAGAAGCAAAAGCTATAATGCTAGAAGCTATGATGAGAGTCTGTGCAATAGACTTGAGAGAAATTGGAATGATCACTTAACACGGATTGAGTTTTCTTCTGATAATAGATCATATGTCAGTATTGAGATATCGCCTTATGAGATCCTTGAGGGAAGACAATGTCGATCTCCCTTATGATAGGATGATGTTGCAGAGCGCAAGATGCTCAGACCAGTAGTGGTCCAAAGGACCAAGGATATAATAGATCTAATCAGAGGACGGCTGGTAGTAGCCCAAGATGGACATACAAAGTATGTTGATTTGACACGAAAGGACAAAGAATATGAAATAGGGGACCTAGTAATGTTAAAGGTATCCCTTGGAAAGGATTGATGAAGTTCAAAAAGAAAGGAATGCTAAGCCTACGAATTGTTGGACCCTTTGAGGTATTAAGACGTATTGGGAAATTAGCATATGAGCTAGCCCTACCCCCAAACATGTAGCAAGTTCATAACGTGTTCCACGTATCAATGTTAAGGAAGTGTAATTCGGATGCCAGATAAATAGGGGCATATGAGCGCATAGACATGCAACCAGACGTAAACTACATGGAGCAACCAGGAAGGGTTATAGATCAAAAATGGACAAATGCTTAGGAGAAGAGTTATCAAACTAGTCAGAGTTTGATGGTAGAACCACAATATGGGAAAATTACGTAAGAGTTAGAAAGTGCAATGCTAAGAAAGTATCCCTACTCATTTTCTATCTGATTCCGGGACAGAATCCTTTTAAGGAGGGGAGACTGTAATAACACCAATTTTTGGAATTTTTGAAACCCTTATGAATAGTGTTTTGCTGATTATGCTGAATAAGAAAACTTTTCATGCCACACTATGTAGGGGTTCTTTTATTGATCTTCTGGGATATTATTAGTACTCTATGTGGTATATAAGTGTATGTAAAGATCGTCAGAATCCAAATCCGAACACTTTGATTTTTCCCGAAAATCCACCAGATACCGAAAGAATTGAGTATAAGGTAACATGATTAAAAAGATTTAAATTCAAGGATTATAAGAGAGGATCATAAAAGGAATATAATGTATTGAGAAAGGTTAATGGAACCCAAGTAATAAGATCCCGGGTATGATCCCTCAAATGATAAACGAGAACGAAAGTTAAGCGAGCCGTATAACAGATCAGCGGTCATTAGCCAAGTGATTAGGACTTAATCAAAGGGTTAGTGGAGAGTGATGTCATCTCACCAACAAGAAGATGACAAGTGTGAAAGGATGACATGGGAAGATGACCTAAGCATGACCAAAAGAGAAGTGTGTTGTTGGTTGATTGTGAACCACACAAAATTTACCATGGTAATAATCTAATTAACAAACCAAGTGGATCAACCAAGCCAAAAACAAATCATAAACATCAAAAAACACAAAACACTTCCATTTTCAAGAAGAGCTCTCGGCTTTGTCCATTTCAAAGGAAGAAAAAAACTCAAATCCTAGTTCCAAGCTTTGTTAATTAGTGAGGTAATTATCTAAGGTTCCTTGTACATAGATATGGATATCCTATAAGTTTAAGCTTCAAATTCCTTCACAATCTCTTCCAATAATTCAAGGAAGAAGATGGTGAATAGTAACTTTCAAAAAATAACTTTAGTTTTCTTGAATTTTTATGAAAGTTTAAGGTTATACAAGCAAGGATCAAGGTTCTTTAGGCATTCAAAGCTCTTGTGTTGTGTTAAGAAGCTTCAAGAAGGTATAAACTCCAAACCCTAGCTTTAGTTTTGAGTATTTAGGAATGGTTATGATTGATATAGTATATGTGAAGCATGATGCTTGTTTGTTTAAAGTTTGGTTGAGTTTGTAGAGATTTTGTTGGTTGAATCTTGGTTATTAGTTAATGAACCTTAATATGGTTAGTAGCTTTTGTTGTGATTGAATGAGTTGGTTAAAACATGAAGTAATGGACTGATGTGGTGAGGTTTGGAGGGATTTTGGGTTGTAATGTTGATTGTGGGTTGATTGTGGATTGATTTGGAGTTGTACAAATTTGGTAATCGCGTAAACATAGCCGTCGTAATGTCCAATTATCCTAGACTGTTTTTGTTCATAACATCAGGACCCTAGAACTCAGTGTTAAGTTTTGACCATTGATTAGATAGTTCATGTTACGAGCTTCGTTTTGATATGTGGTACACTTGAATCCGATGTACGGTTTAGGAGAAACGACCGTTTTAAGTAACGACGTTTCGCGAACGAACCATTTCCCCTCGCCTTAATTTGAAACCTTGGTTAAGAACCTTAAATGACTAATTGGGATATGAAACAATTATGTTAAGTGGATTAGGCAGTTGGTAAGGTACTCGCGAAAGAATCTCCTTAAAACTCTTAATGGTTAATATATTAAAAATGGTGGAGCCGAGGGTACTCGAGCGACTTAAGTGAATCGTTAAGCGCGAAAGCGAACGTTAGGGGTCTAATTGGTTAAAGTCTAGTTTCTTAAGCGACCGGGGTTTAATTCCGACTTATGTTGTTGTTCATAGGTTATGGACCCACTCTAAGCTTAAGTCTATCGGGGAACACTCAGGCAAGTTTTCTACCCGTTATACTGTTGTTGTGATATACACATATGTATATGCATTATCTTGTGATAGATGCATGGTGGTTAATTAGCAAATCTTGCGATATATTGGAGCATGTGATATGGTATATATGCATGTCTGTTTCGTAATCTTGATATATATTATTGATTCAATTGCTTATAAGTTGCATAATACCTATGCTAGAGATAAGCAGTAGTTGCGTATACCCTTAGTATAGGGGACCCAAAGGTGAACATTTTCTAAAACCGGGAGTCGATGTTCCCGAGTATATTATATATATTTATATATATAGATATAGTTTTCAAAACTATGAATCGAATAAGGTTTATTTGATAACTTTATTTTATTAATGAATATTATTTTGAATATTCATTCGAGGGCTTATGACTCCGTTTATTTTATTAATGAATATTATTTTGAATATTCATTCGAGGACATATGATTCCGTTTATTTTATTTAATGAATATTATTATTTGAATATTCATTCGAAGACTTATGACTCTGATTATTTACTAATTAATATTCTTTATTTTATTAAAGAATAATGTGTCGATAATCAAACTCACTTTTGATTATTCAAATAAAGATAGTACTTTCGTATAAGTATATCTTTGGTTATTTAATATTCATTTCAAGTATAAGTTTTAAAACTTCTACTTCAATTATTTTTATAAAGATTTTTCTTTATGTGAATATTATTTAAATAATAATATTCAGATATTTTCTAATATATTGGGACTGATTTATTTTATTAAATCAGCATCACTCCAAACATTCTTAAAAATGTTTTCGAGTCTTCAAAATGATTTTAAAAGTTAGGGCGGATCCCAAAACTCATTTTTATATTTAAGATCCTCCTTTCGAATGAGATTTAAATACTCGCTCAAAATCTGAGGGATCCGGCTCTGTGGTGTGTTTTATATTCGCAACAAGGTTGCTGTTTAGATAAAAGAGTTTTTGATTACTTAACCAACACTCGGGAAGTAAAATTCTTAGAACAAGTTAATCCATTAACAGGCACTGCCTGGGAAATATCGGTGAGTTTTCCTTTCCAACTAGATACGACTTCTTGGTGGAGTCATATCAACAAGTTTCTACTTGGGGAAAGTGGGGACGAGCTTTACGTTTCAGAGTCATGGATTTCATCTGAGCTAGGAGTGGCGTAAGTGGTCGAGTGGCGCCGGCCCAGCCTTATTATATTGGCCCAAATGGCCCGGAAGTTCCGCTAAGACGGTCCATTCCTTAGGAGTCCAGTGTTCGGTTGACAAGTAAATCCGACAGGTTCTCCTCTACATATAGAAAATGGTGGGGTTGCACTACTGCGACTGATCATCGTGAGTGGTCTTCCCGGCGCGGCAAACTCCCGTAATGAGTTCGTCATCCAATTGGATATCTCTGCAACACTACCCAGAGCACTTCGATAGAAAGGCTAAGGCTGGGTGATTGTTAAGTGTTGGCAGGGTCAAGTTTTCAAAATGATGTTTTCATCAAATGAAGTATCTCGTAACTTCATTTCATTTTGATGACATTTCAAAGATTAATTCTATACAAGTTTTGTCGTGTAGCTTCATCTATGGGATGAACTAATTATAACTTGAATGGTGGTAGTTGAAGTAGTATTCAGAAAAGATATAAGTATATTGGAGTATCTTGTAACTTCATCTTTTCAACTTATATCTGGTTAATGATTATCTTATGCATGACAAAGATTTTCACAAAAACGTTGAGACAAGTTTAGATATATGAGATCACCTTGCAACGATATTTTTATACAGTTATCAACTGGAACTCTGTGTATATTATGCATGGAAGAGGACTTCCGAGATTTTTAAAAGTATATATACATATATACTGAATATTTTGCGACTTGGTCGCGTTAAGATATCAACTTGGTTCATTTCTTCTTGACCAAGACTTTCATGAGTACCATGAGAATGCTCATATATTGTTAATTATTATACATATTATTTCGGTGGGCTTGTTGCTCACTCTTGCTTTCTTCTTTCATCACACAATATCAGATAGACAAGATGAACAAGACCAAGCTCCCAATTCGTGAGCGGATATGAAACGTTCCGCAGTTTCCTATAGGCGTTGATATCGCTGTAGCTGAGGTAGGAACTACCAATAGGCTAGGCTTTCAACTTTTGATGTACCAGACTTATGTATCTTTATGAATTGTAATAATGGCAAAGAAATGTAAATTTATTCAGAAACCCTTTTAAGGTGTAATGACATATAATTGTGGAATAAAATGACTCGTGTTATTTTTGGATATTCATCTCTGAGACTATAACTTGTGGTGTGTGTGTTTATTGTGGGGTCACAGTACAGAGTATTTGATTGTTTATTAAGATTGGGTGTTATTAAGGGAAATGGAACTCGTGACAACCCGGCCCCGACCCCGGACTTGGGGGTGTTACTGTACTTCTGAAATTTCTGCGCGGCCGCCCCACCAGGCAGCGCGGGCATGCGCAGTTTCTGGAATTTCAGCGCGGGCACGCCGTGCTACTTAGTTGGCCCTGATTTTTTCTGTTTTTCTGATTTTTTTGTGTTTTTGTCTTTTATTTTTGCTTCCTCTATCTACTAATGTATAACAAACTTGGGTTGCCTCCCAATAAGCGCTTGGTTTACGTCGTTAGCTTGACGTAGAATCTCGAGATCAAGTAGACAATTAAACAGCACTAACCACCTCACAGTTTGCCGTATCCCCATAGTAGTGCTTCAACCTCTGACCATTTACTTTGAATGCTTGGCCTGGATCATTCTCAAAATCTCCACAACTCCATGCGGAAATATAATTTTGATTATGAAAGGCCCGAACCATCTCGACTTCAATTTTCCAGGAAAAAGACGGATACGAGAGTTAAATAACATAACTTGTTGCCCTAGAACAAATGACTTATGCACTAGACCCCTATCGTGCCACCTCTTTTCTTTCTTTTTGTATATTTTGTTATTTTCATACGCTTGAAGCCGAATTCATCGAGTTTATTCAATTGAAGCATTCTTTTCTTACCAGCTGCATCTAAATCAAGGTTCAACTTCTTCAAAGCCCAATATGCTTTATGCTCGAGCTCCACGGGCAAATGACACCCCTTACCATAAACCAATTGATACGGCGATATTCTTAACGGAGTCTTGTATGTTATTCTATATGCCCAAATAGCTTCATCAAGCTTCAAAGACCAATCCTTCCTTGATGGACACATAACTTTCTCTAGAATATGCTTGATCTCTCTATTAGACACCTCAGCTTGACCATTAGTCTGAGGATGGTAGGCTGTAGCGATGCGATGATTCACATTATACCTTTATATCATGAAAGTGAACTTGTGATTGCAAAAATGCGATCTGTTAGGAGTATATGTGCATTAGTTTGATGATATGTTTAACAAAACACTTAAGTAGAAATTCAGTGTCTGTAGCCTCAACGGATAAGACCACTTTGGCTATCCGTTGATGGTGTAGCTTTACTTAGAAATAAGTCTAGTGTTGTAGCATATTTCAGTCTCTGTATTTAAGATGTAATTCTTAGAAGTTGAGAGAAACTATGAGTCATGTTGACTACTAGAAGATATGCAGATAGGAAGGCCAATTGTAAATATTTCATGCCTTGTAATTTTGTATAAATGAAGTGGTATCAACGGATGACTTAAAGACCTTCAACGGATGAGAAGCTAAGCTTCAACGGATGTCTCTAAAGCTTCAACGGATAACATCCTTCAACGGATGAGTGCATCAACGGATGAAAGCTTCAACGGATGTTCTGTTGATTAACCGTTGATAAGCGGTAGTTGTACCTACAAACAGAGGCACGTGGGTGAACAGAGATAACTGAAATGTGGCAGCCTAATTTAAGGAACATCAGAAAAAGCAGCCGTTCTACTCTAGTATAAAGAGACATTAAGTCAACAAAGTACTGGAGTGAACTGGAGAAGAAACAAGTGGAGATCTTACTTTATTATTTTATTATATCCTTGTCTTCACTTGTAAACTTGGTAATATATAAACCAAGTAGTAGCTAGTAATTAGATAAGAATTTTTCCTGAGCTGTTTAGAAAAATCTTGAGAGAAAAATTATCTAGTTTGTACTAGGATGCAGCTGTGATCAAATTCTTAGATCACAGAATTTCTGAAATACCATCTCTGGTGGAACAACAAATCCACCAGAAAAGTTTTTAAAGGTTTATTGTGTTCTTTACATTTGTGTTTGAATATATATCTGTCTGTATCAGCTTAAAGCAATTCACACACTTGTTCATCTTGAACACACAGTCTTTATAAACTGCTCAAAACTTGAAAAAGTTTTGAGATTTACATTCAACCCCCTTCTGTAAATCTCATTGTTAGTTCTCTAGAAATAACAATTGGTATCAGAGCAGGCTCTTGACAAACAAAGAGTTTAAGGATCTTGGAATCTAACAAAGATGAGTAAGAAGGATATTGGAGTAAAAATCCCAGTTCTTGACAGAGACAGTTATCACCACTGGAAGGTGAAAATGCACCTTCATCTACTCTCCCAAGATGAAGGTTATGTAAACTGTATTGAGAATGGTCCTCACATTCCCCATAAAGTAGCCGCAGTTGCTACGGCCACAATTGCTGTTGGTCAATCCATTCCAAAACCTAGAGCAGAATGGACAATGGAAGACACAGAAGAAGTCCACAAGGATAAGAAGGCTATGAACATTTTGTTTAATGGTCTTAACAAGGATATGTTTGATAATGTGATAAATTGCTCAACTGCCAAAGAGGTTTGGGACACAGTCCAGCTGCTGTGTGAAGGTACAGAATAAGTAAAAGAGAACAAGATGCAGCTTCTCATTCAACAGTATAAGTATTTTCATTTTGAAGAAAATGAATCTTTAAATGACACATTTAACAGATTCCAAAAGCTGTTGAATGGATTGAAGCTGTATGGTAGAGTGTACCAGGTGAAGGATTCAAATCTTAAATTCTTAAGATCCTTGCCAAAGGAATGGAAACCCATGACTGTCTCCTTAAGAAACTCTCAGGATTATAAGGACTTCACTCTTGAAAGATTATATGGAATCTTGAAGACTTATGAACTAGAGTTGGAACAGGATGAGGTATTGGAGAAGGGGAGAAAGAAAGGAAGTTCAGTTGCATTGGTAGCTGAAAATGAGAGGGAATGCAGACAAGAAACTGTGAGATCTACATCAAACTCCAAAGATGGTACAAGATATCAGGAATCAAGCAAAGGAAAAGAGCAAGTTGCTGAGAATGAAGACAACTCCAGTCAAGATGACTCTGATAGTGTTGATGAGCATCTTGCATTTCTGTCCAGGAGATTTGCAAAGATGAAGTTTAAGAAAAACACTAGAGCCACTAAACCTCATAAGAACATGGTGGACAAATCAAAGTTCAAGTGTTTCAATTGTGGTATAAGTGGACACTTTGCAAGTGAGTGCAGAAAGCCAACCTCTGAAAAGAAGAAATTTGACCAAGTAGATTACAAGAAGAAATATTTTGATCTGCTCAAGCAAAAGGAAAGGGCTTTCATTACTCAAGAAAAAGATTGGGCAGCTGATGGAGAGGAAGAGAATGAAGATGTGGAGTATGTCAACTTAGCTCTCATGGCTGATTCTGAGGAAAATGAAGTTAGTTCATCAAGCAATCAGGTAACAACTCAGGTAATCACTACTGATGTAACACAACTTACTAAAGAAGAGTGCAATGATGCTTTTAATGACATGTCTACTGAATTGTATCATTTGCGTGTGTCTCTTAAATCTCTTGCTAAAGAAAATAGTAGGATTAAAGAGAACAATCTATTTTTAAGTAATAGAAATGCTATGTTAGAAGATAAGTTGATTGACCTAGAGAAAACCAAGCTGCATTGTATATCTGTTGAGAATGAACTAGCTGAATCTATTAAGAAAGTAGAAATACTTTCTAATCAATTAAAGAGAGAGCAAGAGGTGATTAAAGCCTGGAAAACATCTAGGGATGTTAGTGCTCAAATTGCCAAGGTCCAAGGAATTGAATCATTCTGTGAAACTGCCTGGGATAAAAACAAAAAGAAACTGGAATTAATTGATGGGCTGTCAACGGATGTGGAATCAACGGATGATGAAGGTTATCCGTTGAAGGAAGAAAATGAGCATCCGTTGAAGGTTCCTCAATTAAAACAGGCAGATGTTTCTATTAGTGAAAATCTAAAGAAACTCAACAAAAAGTTTGGTTCAACTTCCAAGAACTTTGTTAAAGAAGAAGCAAGCACATCTAAAGATGTCAGTAAGGTGAATATAGGGCACATGACCTTAGAACAGTTAAATAATAGGCTCAAGATGGTTGAGGATAAAAGGAAACTAAAAGAAAATCTAACAGAAATGGGAAGGTAGGTGTTAACAAACATAACAATTACACACCTGATAGGTATGCTCCTAGAAAAAGCTGCGTGCATTGTAGTAGTGTTAATCATCTATCTGCTAATTGCAAATCTATTAAGAAAACCCCCATAACTGTACCCTCTTCCATGCCTAACATGTCTGCATCATCTCTACATGCTATGCCTACTATGTCTCAACAGAATCCTTATGCACATTTTGCAAACATGCCATATTTTAACAATCCTTATCTTGCTGCATTTAGTATGCCTCAAATGCCATACAATATGCCTATGTGGAATAACATGTATGCACAATCCATGCCTTATCATATTCCAAATATGCTAAATGATTCTGTGACTAACCCTACACCTCAACCAACTACATCCAAGACCAAGGTTGACTCAAAGTTACCTAAGTCTAGAGATGCAGGAGGAATGAAGTCTAGGAGAAAGGCTAACAAGAATGGACCCAAGGAAACTTGGGTACCAAAATCAAATTGATTGATTTTATGGTGTGCAGGGAAATAGAAGAAATCTATGGTACTTGGACAGTGGCTGTTCAAGACACATGACAGGAGATTTCTCCCTGCTCACAGAGTTTAAGGAAAGAGCTGGCCCTAGCATAACCTTTGGAGATGACAGCAAAGGGTTTACTATGGGATATGGCTTGATTTCAACAAGGAATGTCATCATTGATGAAGTTGCATTAGTTGATGGTCTCAAACATAACTTACTGAGCATCAGTCAACTATGTGATAAAGGGAATATAGTTTCCTTCAATTCTGAAGCCTGTGTTGTCACTAGTAAGAAAGACAACAAAGTGGTTCTAACTGGAGTTAGAAAAGGAAATGTGTACTTAGCTGACTTCAACTCTGCAAATGCAGAATCTATTACTTGTCTCTTCAGCAAAGCAAGTTCAGTTGAGAGTTGGCTATGGCACAAGAAGCTATCCCATTTGAATTTCAAGACAATGAATGATCTAGTCAAAAAGGACCTAGTAAGAGGAATTCCTCTTGTTGAATTCTCAAGGGATGGTTTGTGTGATGCTTGTCAGAAAGGCAAACAAAGGAAAGCATCATTCAAAAAGAAGCTTGAAACAACAATTGATGAACCATTACAGCTGCTACATATGGATTTGTTTGGACCAGTCAATGTATTGTCAATTGCAAGAAAAAGATATTGCTTAGTGATTGTAGATGATTTCTCAAAGTTTTCATGGGTCTATTTTCTTGGATCAAAGAATGAAGCAAGTGAAATCATTATCAATCACATCAGGCAAGTCAATAATCATCCTGACCTGAAGGTTAGGAATATCAGGAGTGACAATGGAACTGAGTTCAAGAATTTATCAATGAGGCTGTTCTGTGAAGAAAATGGAATCATGCATGAGTTCTCAGCTCCAAGAACACCTCAGCAAAATGGGGTAGTTGAAAGAAAGAACAGATCTTTAATTGAGGCTGCCAGAACAATGCTTGAAAAATCAAAGTTACCAACATATTTCTGGGCTGAAGCTGTTAATTGTGCCTGTTTCACTCAAAATATCTCTTTGATCAATCAAGCTAAAGGCATGACTCCTTATCAGTTGTTCAAGAGAAGAAAACCAACTCTAAACTTTCTTCATGTCTTTGGATGTAAATGCTTTATACTAAGGAATCAATCTGACCATAAAGGGAAGTTTGATGCAAAGGCTGATGAAGGGATATTTGTTGGTTATTCAGATGGAAAATCTTATAGGGTCTACAATCTAAGAACCAACATTGTTATGGAATCTGTGCATGTTGTGTTTGATGATAAAAAGATTGATGGACTAACAGATGAGGGACAATATGAGAGACTCAAATTTGACAACATTGAGATATATTGTGATGATAGTGAAGAGGAGACTGATGGAGATAACACTTCAAAAGGGATTCAAAACATGCCCTTGGATAATGCACAAAATACTGCATCCGTTGAAAGTCAGAATTCTGCATCCGTTGATAGAGGCAATGCAGTATCCGTTGAAAGACATGGTGTATCATCCGTTGAAGTACTAAATGAAGCATCCGTTGATCATAGTTTATCAACGGATAATCGATTTACATCATCAGTTGATAGAACTCCAAGTTCCCTGCAAAGGACCAACAACTCAGGGGGAGTTTCAACTAGTCAACACTCTGTCTCACATCATGACAATACTGAGGCCACCTCATCTAGAGCACATCTTCCACTTCAAAGGAAATGGACCAAGAATCATCCCTTTGAACTGATCATTGGTGATGCATCATCTAAAGTGCAAACAAGAAGAGCTACTCAAGATGAATGTCTGTATAGTAGTTTTCTATCTCAGGAGGAACCTAAGAAAGTGGAAGAAGCCTTATTGGATCCAGATTGGATATTAGCTATGCAGGAAGAGCTAAACCAATTTGAGAGAAACCAAGTTTGGAAGCTGGTACCCAAACCAAAGAACAAGAGTCCTATTGACACAAAATGGGTATTCAGAAACAAGATGGATGAAAATGGCATTATCATAAGGAATAAAGCCAGATTGGTTGCTAAAGGCTATTCTCAGCAAGAGGGAATAGATTTTGATGAGACATATGCTCCTGTTGCAAGACTTGAAGCCATCAGAATTTTTCTAGCCTATGCAGCTCATGCCAATTTCAAAGTCTATCAAATGGATGTCAAGAGTGCATTTCTAAATGGGAAATTAGAGGAAGAAGTCTATGTAAGTCAACCTCCAGGATTTGAAGATCCAAATTTTCCAGACTATGTATATTATCTGTTGAAAGCACTCTATGGACTGAAGCAAGCACCTAGAGCCTGGTATGAAACCTTATCAAAATTTCTTTTGGAGAATCACTTCACTAGAGGTACTGTTGATAAAACTCTCTTCTTTAGGAATGTTAATGGCTCTAGTATACTTGTTCAAATTTATGTAGACGACATAATATTTGGTTCTAAAGATGATAAACTTTGTAAAAAGTTTGCTAAGCTAATGCAAAGTAATTATGAAATGAGCCTTATGGGAGAACTAACCTATTTTCTTGGTTTACAAATTAAACAAGTTAGTAATGGAATTTTCATTAGTCAAACTAAATATATTCATGATCTTTTAAAGAAGTTTGACTTAATGGAATGTTCATCTGCAAAAACTCCCATGGCCACTGCCACCAAACTTGAAGTAAATAAGACTGAAAGGTCTGTGGACATTACAAGTTATAGAGGCATGGTTAGTTCACTTTTATATTTAACTGCTAGCAGACCAGATATAATGTTTGCTACATGTCTGTGTGCTAGATTTCAAGCTGATCCTAGGGAGTCTCACTTAATAGCTATCAAAAGGATTTTCAGATATCTCAAGGGTACAACAAATTTAGGTATTTGGTATCCTAGAGAATCTGGCTTTGATCTAATTGGTTATTCAGATGCAGACTATGCAGGTTGCAAAATAGACAGGAAAAGTACAACAGGCTCCTGCCAATTCCTGGGAAACAAGCTTGTATCATGGTTTAGCAAAAAGCAAAATTCAGTCTCTACTTCTACAGCTGAGGCTGAATACATTGCTGCTGGAAGTTGCTGCTCTCAAGTGTTATGGATGAGAAATCAACTCCTTGACTATGGACTTCATGTTGATAGAATTCCTATCTTTTGTGACAACACAAGTGCCATAGCCATAACAGAGAATCCTGTACAGCACTCAAGAACCAAGCACATTGATATCAAGTACCACTTCATTAGGGAGCATGTCATGAATGGTACAGTGGAACTACATTTTGTTCCAAGTGAACAACAAATTGCAGACATATTTACCAAGCCACTTGATGAATCAACATTCACAAGATTAGTAAGTGAGCTAGGTATGCTTAATTACTCTTAAAATTCATGTCCTTATTGCAATTTGAATTGAAGCCTGAAATATATTAGTTGCTAGAACAAATTTGACTTTTAACAAAGTTTATACCATCAACGGATGTTTCCTATCCGTTGAAAGTCAAAATTGCTCTATCAACGGATATTCATTATCCGTTGAAAGACAAATACATTTCTGGAATTTTTATCCGTCAACGGATAAAACTGAAGTACCTTTCAACGGATGACAATTTGCCTTATCCGTTGAAATGTCACATCAGTCGATTCAGGTGTTTCACAGCCGTTGATTCTATTTTCTTAACCGTTAATACTCATACATACATCTGTATGTATTGGTTTTAAAGGTAGTTGTTAGAATACTTACAGTTTATTCTTAAACGGCTGAAATTCACTAACATATACTTATTGATTAATCTTTTACTAATTTTTTTTTGAAAGCATATAAGCCCTTCTGATTTTTCATTTTTACTTTACGCTTTCTTAAAATTTCAAGCATTTACCATTTTCTCTCTGCAAAACCTTCAAGTTATTCTCTGCAATTTCTACTCACAACAATGGCACCAGTCGTGAAAATTATGTCTCAATCTGGGTTCATCTATGAGAAGAACAATTTCATAGCTTTGGTAGAAAAGAATGAAGCCCATTCAGACTATCACAAAATGATGGACTTCATCAAAAACTGTAAACTTAGCTATGCAATGCTGGAAGCCCCAACGATTTACTGTGAAGTAGTTGAGGAGATTTGGACAACTGCTGAGTTCAACTCCATAGATATGACTATCTCCTTCACTCTCAAAGGTAAAAATCACTGTATTAACTGTGATGATTTACAAGCATGTTTTAAATTACCTGAGAACAATGCCATGACACCACACACTGATAATGATGTATCCAGCATGTTAGATTCCATAGGTTATTCTCTTAACTCTGCTAGTTTAGGGAGTATTAGAAGAAAAGGCCTTAGGAAAGAATGGAGTTTTCTTGGGGATGCCTTTATAAAGGTTTTCTCTGGGAAAATTAGTAATTTTGATGCCATAACTTCATCTCTTGTTAATATGCTCTATATGCTTGTTTCTGATAGGTATTTTAACTTTAGCAACTATGTGATGCTAGAATTGGGTACTAGATTAGGTAACAAAGCTAATAGACCTAATAACATCTATTATGCTAGATTCTTTATGTTATTGGCTAACCATGTTGCTGAAGGTTTGGTCATAATCAATGAGAATAATAAACTTAAGTGCTGGGCACAAGAGAAAAGAGTTCTTGCAGATTTATTGAGAATGGATCTCAACAGCAGTGTGCCATTGGTATATTTACCAATCATGAATGCACCTCAGGTAGGTGAGGTAATTGCTTCTACAACTCCTACTTCTTCCAACCCCTCTATTTCTTTATCTTCTAGTGTGGCCATGAAATCTGTGACAATGCCCCAACAGATTTCTACCAAGGTCACCAAAACTAAACTTTCAAAATCAAAGACAAAGAAAACCACCTCTGTTGTTTCTCAAAAGACAACAGTTGTAACACCAACCATTAACCTTGAGGGGAGTGAACAGGATGTGAGTGGTGAGGGGAGGGGTGAACATCAAAGAAACCCCCAGGATAAGGAAGGAGAGTTAAGTGCTTCCCAAGCTAGCCAAGCCACAGTTTCTCAAAAAGCTGTGGTGGTTGAAAAGGTATCTAGCACATCCCTAGTTGCATCCTCCCAAAAGGATGTTACTATTGAAAATAGTTCCCAACCAGGAACACAGAACAAACGAGGGAGGGACACTGAAGCCAAACACTCACCAACAAAAGCTTTTATTAGAAGAAAGAAGGCTAGAACCCAATCTTCTACACAGGGTGCACACACTGCACAGATACATCCATCTGTATCTATGCCTTCTCAAACTCAGTTTGATGTGGCTCCAATAAATATGGAGTCACAGCCCCATTCTCTCACAATAATCACACATCAATCACCAAACACTTCATCACCATCTCTGGATGTGGATATGTTATTCCCATCAATTCCTGATTCTCCCTCTTTACAGCTCAGGGAGGAGCCCCACTCAAATACAGGTGATCATCATCTCTTAGATGATTTGTTGGATCACCCGCAAATTCTTTCAGATATAATTGAAGGATCTGTGTCACCACATCTCAAATCAATCTACACAGATTCAACAGTTATATCACTTTCAATTTCAACTTCTTTTCCTTCTTCAACGGATATCACTCATCCGTTGACAAGTGGTTGCTCTTCAACGGATAAGCTTAACAGCAGTTATCCGTTGATAACATCAGTTTCACCTTCAACGGATATTCCACATCCGTTGATAGTCTCTCCACACATAACTGAATCAATTCCAAGTGTAGAAGACATGAATACTGTGCAATCACTCTTAGGATTGAGGGAAGGGAGTGAAAATTTGAGTGAGAGGCTGGGTTACTCCCAGGCAAAAGGAGAGATTGAGAGCTCAAAAATGCATGCTATTTCTTCCAGCATGGCAAAAGTAAGTGAGAGGAGTACCACCTTAGTAGGTGAAGGTGAGGGAGTGAGTTGTGTGAGCCAGGGGGAGCCCCTGATGCAAGAAAATAGAGAAAAAGAGAGAAAGGCAGGTACAGTAGATATAAGGGTGGAACCAGCCATTGCTAGTGAGTCAATGATTGTGGATGATGCTGAAAAGGAAAGACAATTTCAGCAACATTACAAAGCTGTAATTGATAACATTTCCTTGGATGCTGACACTTTTACTCATCCTGTGTCAGCCTATCAAATGTTGGCTGCTCAGGGCAATGAGGAGGCAGAAAAGACACTACATCTAGTACACACAACAGAATCTCTTCAAAGGGATAAAGCTGCTATTAACAAGATGCCTTCTACAGCTGGTGAGCCATCTGAGGAATTTGGAGTAAATTCTGATGATGATGACTCTGTTTCTTTTGATGGAAGCATGAACTTAGGGGGAGATGAAGGCCCTAGTTCAATTCCAAATCTACCTGAATGGGCTTTGACAAAGGAGTATAGATCAGGGGAATTCAATGTCTCCTTAGTCAAACAAATCAACACTATTCAACAGGCTATTCAGAACACTTCACATGCAAGTATCAAGGCTATCCTTCAAGCTCACCTGGACTCACTGCATCTCATGAAGTTGCAGCAAGTAAAGCAGAATCTGAGTATGGATGATCTCAGGAAGGATATTGCTGACTTGAAATCCTACAGTTCTGAAAAATTGGATTCAGTCATGCCCTATGGTACATTGCAGGACTTGGTTTTGAGATTGAAAAAGGAATCAGTTACTGAGAAAAGGCTGGCCAAGTTGGAAGACAGAGTTCAAGTTATTGAAGATTCTGTGGCCACCATTCTTCACAACCAACAATCTCAAACCAGTCTCCTAATGCAGCTGGCAAAAGCACAAGGCTTGACCCCTCTTCTTGATGATAACAAAAAGGGGGAGAGTAAAAGGGAAGGGGAAGGAGAGCCATCTACAAAAATCAAAATATCTAAAGTGCTAGTTCCTGCCATCACTACTTCTCCAATCATTCAAATCAAAGGAAAGCCTGATGGAATTGATTTGATTCAGCTAGCAGCAGCTGTAATTCAAGTGAAAGAGCAAAGGAGGAGAATTGATGAAAGGTTGCAACTGTTGTTTGGCTCTACACAAGATAAATCAACATCTGTGAAATATAGCACAAAGATTGAACCAATCAACATGGAGCTCAAGCCAGTAGGGAGACATAAGGATGGAGAAGCTTCTTCCAAAGAACTACAAGCTATAATTCTCAAGCCCAATAAAAGATCCAATAAGGACTCTACAAAGAATCCTTTAAAAGAAGTGGACTTTCCTCCTCCAAAAGCTGATGAGAACAAGCTTTTAGGTAGGAGTATTGCTTATCTCAAAGAGACCACGGATGAGGCTGTAAGGAGAAATAGGGCTATTATCTCTAGAGAGGGAAAGAGCATATGTGTGATGCAAGGACATCCCAAATTCTCAATAGCCAAGAAGGAAGAAGTCAAGCAACTAAAGGCTGACAAAAGAGCACAAGCAAAGCTTGAACAACAGCTAAAGTCAAGTCAAGTTGAAGAAGAGAAAGGAATTGAAGTCAGGGGTGAAGACAAGATTGCAAACCTAGATGAGGTTTTTGGGAGTATATTTGGTGAGAGTATGGAAGAAAGAGAGGAATGGTAGAAGGGAAACAGAAGAAAGGCCAAGGCACATAGAAGGAGTGAAGATAATACTGAAGTAACCAAATCTATATCTAAACCACTACCTTCCATACCTGAACCTCTTGTTGCTAATCCCACTATAAACATCCATGGTGAACCAATCATTCCAAAAGAGGAACCTATTGATTGGGACACCATCAAATTGCCTACCTTTCTAACCACTCTTCCACTACCAAAGAAACAGAAAAGAAAACCCAAATCTACACCTCCCATAACCTCTAAGAAATTCACTCAAAAACAAAAGCCTAAGCCTAAGCCATCCATTTCTAAAGATGATTATGTTCACATCTGTGACATAAAAGAAATTTCAGACATTGAACTCTATCTGGATGAGCTGGAGGATGTAAGAGGAATAGCTGCTTACAGACAGCTACCAGAGAGATTAGTGTTCAGATACAAAGGAGCTGGGGAAAGAACATGGCCTCTCCACAGGATTCTGAATGAAGGCTACTCTACCTTGATTAGAGTCTTTTCAGCTATACAAAAGGATTCTGGCTTTACCAGAACTGCCAAGACTGAAATTCTCAACAAGATTGCCAATATAAGGAAAACTTGGAGGGAGCCCAATGCTTTACCCAGGACTTTACTCATTCAAGAAAGGGGAATTACAATTCACAAATCACCTCATTGGTTGATGGAATTTAGAGATGATAAAGGAGTCAGAAGATTTTTCAGACTTAAAGACCAACTCAAGATTGCCAGCAATGAAACTCTCAAGGAAATGTAATCTAAGTTGGATATCAGTGTTGAAAATGAAGCTGAATTCTTCAGACAACTCCAACTCCAAATTGAGGAAAATGACAAAGGGCTAGGAAAGAAAACCAGGGAACAAAGAAGAAAAAGATGATTTGCTCAGGCTAAAGGAGTATCCTTGGAAATACTGTAAATCTTCAATTTCCTCCTAGTACATACATTTTTGCAGCATTTTCAAATTTCTACTTAGTTTCAATTCATATATCTGTTAAGTGTTTTGTTATCATCAAGTTAACCCTGAATTTATGCCTACAATTCTTATAGACATAAATAGGGGGAGATTGCTAGGAATATATGTGCATTAGTTTGATGATATGTTTAACAAAACACTTAAGTAGAAATTCAGTGTCTATAGCCTCAACGGATAAGACCACTTTGGCTATCCGTTGATGGTGTAGCTTTACTTAGAAATAAGTCTAGTGTTGTAGCATATTTCAGTCTCTGTATTTAAGATGTAATTCTTAGAAGTTGAGAGAAACTATGAGTCATGTTGACTACTAGAAGATATGCAGATAGGAAGGCCAATTGTAAATATTTCATGCCTTGTAATTTTGTATAAATGAAGTGGTATCAACGGATGACTTAAAGACCTTCAACGGATGAGAAGCTAAGCTTCAACGGATGTCTCTAAAGCTTCAACGGATAACATCCTTCAACGGATGAGTGCATCAACGGATGAAAGCTTCAACGGATGTTCTGTTGATTAACCGTTGATAAGTGGTAGTTGTACCTACAAACAGAGGCACGTGGGTGAACAGAGATAACTGAAATGTGGCAGCCTAATTTCAGGAACATCAGAAAAAGCAGCAGTTCTACTCTAGTATAAAGAGACATTAAGTCAACAAAGTACTGGAGTGAACTGGAGAAGAAACAAGTGGAGATCTTACTTTATTATTTTATTATATCCTTGTCTTCACTTGTAAACTTGGTAATATATAAACCAAGTAGTAGCTAGTAATTAGATAAGAATTTTTCCTGAGCTGTTTAGAAAAATCTTGAGAGAAAAATTATCTAGTTTGTACTAGGATGCAGCTGTGATCAAATTCTTAGATCACAGAATTTCTGAAATACCATCTCTGGTGGAACAACAAATCCACCAGAAAAGTTTTTAAAGGTTTATTGTGTTCTTTACATTTGTGTTTGAATATATATCTGTCTGTATCAGCTTAAAGCAATTCACACACTTGTTCATCTTGAATACACAGTCTTTATAAACTGCTCAAAACTTGAAAAAGTTTTGAGATTTACATTCAACCCCCCTTCTGTAAATCTCATTGTTAGTTCTCTAGAAATAACACGATCACTCATCATTGATTATGAATCTTGGAGTCCCAAATCGTGTTAATATCTGCTTATGAAGAAAATTAAGCAATACATTCACATCATTCATCGGCAAAGCTTTAACTTCAACCCATTTTGACACATAATCGATCACCAACAAGATATACTGATTATTACAAGATGAGACAAACGGCCCCATGAAGTTGATTCCCCAAACATCGAAGACCTCAACCTCGAGAAGCACATTAAGAGGCATCTCATCCCTTTTGGACATATTACCCATATGCTTGTATCGATCACACTTCAAAACAAAGGATTGTGCATCCTTAAACAAAGTAGGCCAGAAGAATTCCGTTTGAAGAACACGAGCTGCTGTCTTCTCTCCACCATAGTGGCCTCCATAAATAGTTGAATGACAGTCTCCCAAGATTCCCTCCGTTTTGCTGTACAGAATACATCTCCTGATGATTTGGTCAGCTCCTTGCCTAAACAAATATGGTTCATCCCACATGTACCACTTCACCTCATGAAGAAACTTCTTCCTTTGAGCGTATGACAAGTCTGGAGGCATGATATTACTCACAAGGTAGTTCACAATGTCTGCAAACCACGGTTCTTCCTCTTGCACTCCAAACAGCTGCTCATCGGGAAAAGACTCATTTATCAATGTCTTATCCTGTGAAGTTGCACTTGGATCTTCCAAATGAGAGAGATGATCAGCGACTTGATTCTCAGTACCCTTTCTGTCCTTGATCTCCAATTCAAACTCCTGAACAAAAGAACCCATCTAATCAATCTAGGCTTCGAGTCCTTCTTCAAGATGAGATATCGAATCACAGCGTGATCAGTGAAAACTGTCGCCTTCGTCCCAAGCAAATAAGATCGAAACTTCTCAAAGCCATAGACAATGGCCAAAAGTTCTTTCTCAGTAGTAGTATAATTCAGTTGAGCATCATTTAGGGTCTTACTATCATAGTAGACCACATAAAATATGTTGTTCTTTCTCTGCCCAAGAACTGCTCCAATTGCATAGTCACTTGCATCGCACGTCATCTCAAAAGGTTCATTCCAATCAGGTGCAGTTATGACAGGTGCCGTGATTAAACTCTTCTTCAAGAATTCAAAAGCAGCTAGGCACTCGTCATCAAACTTGAACGAAACATCCTTCTCCAGAAGATTGCACAAGGGTTTAGAGATTTTTGAGAATTCCTTGATAAACCGCCTATAGAAACCCGCATGACCAAGAAAGCTGCGAACTTTCTTAACATAAATTGGCGGGGGAAGATTTTCAATGACCCCTACCTTGGTTTTGTCTAACTAAAGATCCTTACTAGAGACCTTGTGACTAAGAATAATACCCTGTCGTACCATAAAGTGATATTTCTCCCAGTTGAGAACCAGGTTGGTCTCAACACACCTTTTAAGAACGTTGCCAACATTCTGCAAGCACTCATCAAATGAATTGCCAAACACAAAGAAGTCATCCATGAACACCTCCATATTCTGACCAATCATGTCAGAGAAAATAGCCATCATGCATATCTGAAAATGTGGCCTGTGCTCCACACAAACCAAAAGAAACTCTTCTGAAGGTGAAAGTACCAAATGGACAAGTAAAGGTAGTCTTTTCCTGATCTTCTGGAGTGATACAAATCTGATTATAGCCCGAATAGCCATCCAGAAGACAGTAGTAATCATGTCCAGCCAATCTGTCATGTATTTGATCAATAAAAGGGAGAGGGAAGTGATCCTTTCTCGTGGCCTTGTTCATCTTCCTGTAATCCATGCAAACTCTCCACCCTATGACTGTTCGAGTAGGAATGAGCTAATTTTTTTCATTAGAAACAACGGTGATACCTCCTTTCTTTGGTACACACTAAACTGAACTCACCCAAGAACTGTCAGAAATGGGATAGATGATCCCTGCATCCAGCCATTTGAGAATTTCCTTCTTCACAACTTCTTTCATGATCGGATTGAGCCTTCTCTGTTGCTCAACAGTAGGCTTGCTACCTTCCTCTAGAAGAATTTTATGCATGTAATAAGAAGGGTTGATTCCCTTAATATCTGCTATAGTCCATCCAATTGCCGACTTGAACTCTCTCAAAATTCTTAAGAGTTTTTCCTCATCACTACCTGAAAGGTCAGATGTAATAATAACAGGAAAAGTAGATGCATCACCTAAAAATACATACCTTAAGTGTTCAGGCAATGGTTTAAGCTCAAGTGTAGGAGCTTCCTCAATAGATGGCTTGAGGCGCTTTGTAGATTTGTTCAGCTCCTCCATTCCAAGAGATTCAAAAGGCATATCCATCTTCCGCTTCCAGATGAAGCATTCAGATATTGCAACTTCTCATCACCTTCATCATCTTCACTATCTAAATTCCCCAACAAGGCCTTTTCTAAGGCATCAGACCTTAGCAATTGATCAAATTCTGAAGTAACCACAGAATCAATCAACTCCACCTTTAAGCACTCCTCATTTTCTGTAGGAAATTTCATGACATTGAACACATTAAAATTTACATCCTGATCCAGCACTCGCATGGCGAGCTCACCCTTCTACACATCTATCAAGGTTCGGCCAGTAGCCAAAAAATGTCTTCCCAAAATTATGGGAATCTTCTTATCCTTCTCGAAATCAAGAATTACAAAATCAGCAGGAAATATGAGTTTATCCAGATTGACCAAAACATCCTCAACAATGCCTCGTGGATATGTAATAGAACGATCAGCCAACTACAAGGTCATATAAGTAGGCTTTGGATCAGGTTAGTCCAACTTCTTGAAGATTGACAAATGTATAAGATTGATGCTAGCTCCCAAGTCACATAAGCATTTGTCAAATAACACTCTTCCAATGGTGCAAGGAATAGTAAAGCTTCCAGGATCTTTAAATTTTGGAGGGAACTTCTGTTGTAGCACATCACTGTATTCCTCCGTGAGAGCAACTGTCTCTAAGTCATCAAGCTTCACCTCCCGAGAAAGTAAACCTTTCATAAACTTCGCATAACTAGGCATCTGTTCAAGAGCTTCAGCGAAAGCTATGTTTATATGAAGTTTCTTGAACACCTCCAGAAACTTCTCAAACTGCTTATCCAACTTTTTCTTCTGCAACCTTTTAGAAAAGGGAGGTGGATGATAAATTTGTTTCTCCCCTGTATTACCCTCAGGAGGAGTGTGTTTAACAGTAGTCTTCCTTGGTTCCACTTAAACTTCCTTCTGCACTTCTTCTTCAGCTACAGCTTCTTCATCCGAAACTTGAGAGTGTTTGAGATTTGCAACCTTCCCATACCTCAATGTAATTGCCCTTACCTGCTCCTTAGCTTCTCTCTTTTCTGGAGCTTCAGTGTCACTAGGGAGTGTACCAGGTTGACGATTTTGCAAGACATTAGCAATTTGCCCAATTTGATTTTCCAAGATCTTGATAGAAACCGCTTAGCTCTTGTATATGAGCCTCAACTCCTCCAATTCATATTTTTTATTAGACTGTTGCAGCTGGAGTTGTTGCCTTGGTGCATATTGTGGTTGCTGAAAACCAGGGGGGTTGTAGTGCTTTGCTGGATACTGCTGATAAGGCTACTGAACCGTATTCTGAGTGCTGCTCCAGCTAAAGTTAGGATGATTGCGGTTGTTAGGATGATAGGTGGCTGGCACAGGTTGCTATGACCTCTGAAAGTTGCTCACAAACTGAGCTCATTAACTAGAAATAGCACACTGCTCCATCTCATGGGCACCAACACAAAGCTCACAGACACTAGTGATGTGATTAACCCCATGATTAGCCAAAGAATCCACCTTCATCGTCAAAGCCTTAAGCTGAGCAGCTATAGCACTAGCTGTATCTAACTCCAGAATTCCTGTTACCTTGCCCTGAGATAAACTCTGAGTAGGATTCTAGTATTTATTTGCAGCCACTAGTTCAATCAATTCATAAGCTTCATCATAACTTTTAGCCCACAAGGCTCATCCTGATGCTGCATCAAGTATGGGTCTAGAAGTAGCACCCAAACCATTATAGAAACAGTTAATGATCATCCAGTCAGGCATCCCATGGTGATGACACTTCCTAAGCATCTCCTTTTAATGATCCCAAGCCTCACATAAAGATTCTCCAGATTGCTGAGCAAATTGAGTAAGTGCGTTTCTGATCGCAGCAGTCTTCTCCATAGGAAATAATTTAGTTAAAAAACTTTTGAGCAAGATCCTCCCATATGGTGATAGACCCTGGTGGTAGAAAATGTAACCATCGCTTAGCTTTATCCCGCAGAGAGAATGGGAAAAGCCTCAACTTAATAGCATCTTCGGAAACTCCATTGAACTTGAAAGTGTCGCAGATCTCGATAAAATCTCTGATGTGCATATTGGGGTCTTCTGTCGGAGAACCCCCAAAGCGAACTGAGTTCTGTATCATCTGAATAGTGCTCGACTTGATCTCAAAGGTATTAGCCGAGATGGCTGGTCGAACGATGCTAGACTGAATATCATTGATCTTCGGTTGAGAGTAGTCCATCAAAGCCTTTGGATTTGCTTCTAGTTCTCCCATTGCAATAAGAACCTCTTCTTCTTTCTCAACTAAGATCTCTTCTTCAACTTTCTCCTGGACTACAACTTCTTCCTCAGCTTGATCCAGTGTTCTCTAATGAGACCGAGAACGAGTATGCATACACGCTAGCTAGAGTACCTGAAACATGACAAGATATTTAGTAAGTAACAATGTCCGAGTCACTGAACTTTAAACGACCAATGATGATAAACATATAAACTAAAAATTAACACCGAAATCCCCGACAGTGGCGCCAAAAACTTGTTAGGGCTGAAACACGCGCTAATATTCACGAAAGTATACACGTTCGCAAGTAATATAGAATAAATTCTAGTTCGTTCCCACATGGACTAGTTTAGGTTAATTTCAATCAATGTATCTATGTAACAATGGTATGGCTATTATCCAATGCTAAGATGAATAACAAATTGAGGTTGTTTATAACTACAATTAACTAAGAGATTATACTAAAGAACATTAACTAAGAGATTAAAGAGAGTTGAATACTATATGACACAAACATGGGATTCTAACTTCATTAAATACTTCATTCAGTAGCATTTTCGTTCTTAACCTTAGCATGTAATGGTGATGACACTAATCAGATAACATGAAACTGATAAACGCCAACTTTCGTTGTACAAATACCATACTACCAGACATCCACAAAAGAGATAGAAGCTGAATAGACACCAATTATATTGAGACCCTATATGTCTATAGAAGTTGACAATATAACGGTTTAATGCACAAGTTATCTATCGTGATTACATAGGGCAAGAAAGATGGTTAAAATTACATACGAATCATGCATAACAAATACATAAACCTATGCTAGCATGGCAAGTTCTAAACCCTTAAATTTACTTTCGCTTTATTAAAGATTAACACGCTATCTTATAAGTTCATGACACTCATAAGATGAATAAGCACAACCAATACTAGGTTATCATACAATCACCACACACTAAGGCATCGAAATAAATTAACTAAAGAAATCCATAAATAAATCCGTTAGAACCCACGATAACGATTAGCCCATAATCGGACTCATCATCAATGTGGGTTCCAATGAAAGCATGATAATAAACAATATAAGAGTACTAGGGATCAAGGACAAATCGAAAACAAGCATCCAAGTATCAACTGTATTAAAGAAAATAAAAGTGTTCTTCTCCGTAGCCTTCTCATGTTCTCTAGGTCTTCTTATTGCTCTCCCCTCAAGCTCTGGTATGTCTTGTTATGAAAAATGACCTTAAGTTATGTTTATATAGCAGCCCATGCAGAGTAGAAGTCTCCTGGATGAAAATCAGAGTAGAAACAAAATTCTTTTATCTCGACCTGGCGCGGGCGCGTGCTTGACGAGTGCGGGCGCGCTGAGCTTCTGTTCTTTGGGCACGGGCGCGCTATCACATCGCGGGCGTGCTCGCTCTCTGGAAAAATCTCTGAATTCTTCTTTTCTTGTTGATTTAACTTATTCTTTTCACGAGCTTTTATTCTGGACATCATCCGAAACCATATTAACATCAAAACAATGCTAATTCACCTGTATTCCTGATAAATGCGTGAAATGGAAAAACACTACAAAAACACGTTAAAAACACTAACAACTTGAGTACAAAACATCAATTCAAAGCTTTACGGAGCGTTATAAATTGTCATAACTGCCACTCAACATTCGTCCAGTGTGTAACCACTGAGATAACCAACTCTAAATCTTGAGAATTTGCCAACTTGAATGTTCAAGAAATGTCCATCTTTTGCTCAACCCCCTTGCCTTGAGTTCATTTGATCTTTGCTCAAACATTTCTATCTCCTTGGCATACTTTCTATCCCTTTTCTCCTTTTCAACCTTCAATCTTGCACGTCTTTCATTCCTTTCCCTCAACCTTTCAGACATAACAACCTTCCACACTATTATACTTGTGTCCTTGTCCTTCATCAAGCTAATTACCCTCTTCAATTATGTGATCGAAAATGTTTCCATTACTCCTCTGCTAAGCAAAATGAAGGAGCCATCCAAATATTAGATTATGACTTCTGCTAAAGATTCAACCCAAACTTTAATAATTTCTTCAGCTAATTATTGGAAAAAGTCAGCATCTGTGATGCACATATTTAGAGGCAGAAAGTCACTTTGATTGAAACAGTTCCAGATGAATCCAGCATCAGCTTGCATTTTCTTAGTTTTTTTTCCAACAGACTTGAAGTGAGTTATGGTTGGAGGCTTGAATGAAGGTAGGTTTGTGATTTTCTTTAGTGTGACATGGCTTGATCTGATTGGTATCTTGAGTAGGGTATTTGCAGTTTGTTTATACTAGAATTTTGGCTTTTTAGGTAGAATCGGTTGAGATGGTGTTTGGCTAGGTTTGGTGGTTTGAGTTTGTGAGATTTGGATTTGTTGGACATTTTTCTTAGAACCTTCTTCTCCCTCCTTTTCTTTCTCCTTCCGTCATATCCCTTCTTTCCATCATCCCTCTTCTTCTCATCCTTCTTCTTAGTGTCAGTTGCTTTGGTAGATTGACTTGGATTGGAGTCAGAAGGTTTTTTTCTCATCATTCTTCCGCTCATCATCATCCAAGTCATCTTTGGTGTTGAATTGAGTGTCTGGCAATATGGTTTCAGCATTATGCAAGAATCTTCCCAAAATCCTTACAACTTCCTCATCTTCAGTTGTCTTCTTCTTCTTTGTCGCTAGATCAGTTTCCAATGTCATGATTAGTCTTAGATTACCCCTAACATAGTTTTTGGGGATTGTGAAGTATTTGTACTTTTTGGTTTGTGGACAGATGTAGGCCACCCCCTTGCTTAGATGAAGATAGGCTTCGGGAAAAGCAGCTATCTGGGCCTTTTTAAGTTCGTTGAGCAATTGGGTGTCCTCTGGAATAACTGGATTAACTCTATCAATTATGACATCCAGCTCAGATGCTCTCATGGATTGGAGATTTGAAAGAGACACCTGTAGACACCTGTCCAAACCACAACCATATACATTGTCCACTATTCTTTTATCTAAGAAGTTTCCAACCTTTACAATCATTACTCTTAGAAAGTTGATTTTATTGACCAAAGCTCTCTTGTAAGTGATGTAGTTTTATGAAGAGAGACTCTTAGTACATTTAGTAGCTCATTGAACTCCTTGTCTTGATTGGGCCTTCTGCAACTTTTTGGAGTCTGTCTTTACTAACATCTTGAGAGATTTTAACTTCATTAGAGCTTTGTCCAGAGTGTGATGTAGACTTTCCAGCTTCTTTTGATTGCAGACCATCTTCTTTAGATTGTTGAATCCTAGCTTCTATCTCCCCCTTAGTCTTGGTAGCTTGAAGGAGTAGAGGAGTTGAAATTTATGTCCTAACAGCTTCAGGCAAGAAGGTAGTGGAATCTTCCCATAATAGCTCCCAAAGAGACAGAATTCTGCATTTGGAGATGTTTGTAGGAGTCTACTAGGGACCTTATGTCATTTTGTTGATTCTGCAGTAAAGTAGTGAGAGCAGTGACCTGTGTTATAAGTGAATCATTAGATGCTTGAAGAGTGAAGACTTGTTGCTGTAGAGACCAAATTTATATATTTGTTGAGGTGGATATTAGTTGTTGTGAGCTTGAAGAGAGAGGAGCACCAAAAGTGGCTTGAATGGATTCTTTGATACCCTCCATCAATAAGCCTGAGGGTTCATATCTGGCTTGGTGAAGTTGGTCCAACTTGACTTTTGTGTCATTGTTGTTAGTGATTTGATTTTGGAAAACTTCATGAAGAGCCAGAAATGATTGCTTTAAGTTCTTGATGCTTTTCTCTAAATAGTCACATCAAACCTAGCCATTTGATCAATAAATTTGTTGAATTTATTTTTAATCTCTACCTGAGATGGCACAAGTTAATCCAATTTATCTTTCATCAACCTCCTGATTCTGTCTTGATGACTATTCAGAGTCTGTTCTAATGCCTTACCAATGAGGTGAAAAGCTTTGAGTTGTGCCTTATAGACCTCTGTAATAGAACCATATACTTCCTGTGGACTGATAGTCTTGCATTGTTTTCTAGGATGGTGACATATTCTTCTCTGAATCTAGCCAAGAACTCATCCATACTCAAACTGAAATCCTTATCTAGCCAAGCATCCACATTCCCATCTTTCTCAGCTTCATCAACAATCTTGTGCTGGTGTTTCAACATCTTCTTTATATGATAACAAGATATCCTGATAATCCTGATTGGACATGTAAGTTATGAGTAGATGTTGGGTAATGTTTGTAAGGCAAGCTAGTTGATCTACAAGGAGATCATTCATTGTAATTGGCTGAGATTGAGCATCCTGCATCCATTGTGAGATGAGGTGAGAAGGTTGTTAAGTGGGGTTGGAGGTTGATGGGATGTCTGTTTGGTTTAAGGTGAAGTGTTGTGAGGTGGTAGGTAACCCTGTGATTGGAATCACAATTGAACTCACAGTAGAAACCGTGGTTGTGACAGTGTGTTGTTCACCAGTAACGGAAACCTCCATTTGAACTGGAGGATATTTGACCAGGTTACTATCATGTACCATGACCTCAAACCCTTGTTCTTCTTGCAAAGAAGTGGCACTTGAAGGTGATGTACTTGCCTCCCCAATAGTTAGATCATTGGAAATTGGACTCCTAGCCTCAATTTATAAAGCAATTCTAGCCAGGGGTTTGAGGGGAGTTGTCCCTATATAAGGAACCTCCAATTGAATTGGAGAGGATTTAGATAGCTCCCAATTAGGAGTACTACCCTCAAACCTTTCAATTTTTGAAGATTGACATGCATATAAAGGTGCATTTGGTACTACCACAGGGTCTTCAGTAAAAACTGATGAAACTCCTGTGTTTTTGTTGGTGTCATCAAGGTCTACCCCATAATGTAACCTCTTCCCAACTGAATGTGGTTCCTGGGTGGTGAACACAGTCTCTTGAATTGTGTTACTTGATTTTGAAAACACTTGGGAAGTAGATTCAAGTGTTTCATTATAGGTAGAAGAAATTTGAGAGATGAGATTAATGATTTGAGAATTGAGTGTTGGCAGCCCCCCTGAATAGATGAGGGAGCTTCGAATGATGTGCTCTCAATGTGTTTGCCATTCTTATTCCTTCTTTCATAAACTTGAGTATGCTCAAGTTGTGGTGCAGACTCTTTACAAGATGCACTAAGGAGAGTACTTTGTTCAATAGAGACACCCTGTTGAGAGGATGCCTCTAGAGTACGTTTTGATCCCTCTTTTATAACTGCATCCTTTTGGGAAGATACAAGGTCGCCAATTGAGTGGTCAACTCAGCTTTCTCGGTCTTCTTTGGTTTTCTGACAAGGTGAGACTCATGTTCTGTTTGTTCCTCACCACTCTCAGTAATTACTGTTAGGGTTCATTCTTTCTCTCTTTTTTACTCACCTCACCCTTTTGAGAAGATGAAGCGGTTGGTTTCCTAGCTTCTAAGGGTAATGAAGAAGGGGTCTCAGTTTTGGAAGGCCCCTGTTGGTGTTCCTGTGTTTGTACTTCCACAGGCACATGAGCCATTACTGAACTAGGTATAACACTTGACCTCATATCAGGCATAGGGTATGGATAGGTCCTAAATTTCTCCAACATAAATGGAGTTATTCTAAGACCTACATGTAATTTTTTTTTGTAATTTTTTTTTGTAATTAGTGAACCAAATAAGATTTTGGACACTTGCTTACAATTGCCTATTTGACTTCTATCAATATGACTAAGTAAATATATGTCTGCAACTTTATTATTTAAAGTAGACACAATAAACCTAGGAATGAAAATTTCCTTACCTCTTATGATCAAAGGAATTGTGAGCCTTGTGCTGAGTTCTTCCAAAATCAAGAGCCCCATATTAATGTGTCTGTTGTGAGCCATAGAGAGCACCAACTTCTGGACCATACTGGATAAATTGTCATATCCAGTCTTCCTGTAAGTGAAGGCCCTCACAAATGAGTCAAACAGGAATGACCATTCCCTCGACAGATGCTTCTTGTTCAAGCTAGCCAAGTTAATCTTCTAACTGTAGTTGATAAAGTCCAAGAACTCAGCTAGCTCTTGTTGAATTGGGACCTCCACTATGTTGTCAGTATGAATGCCCAAAGCCTTGTTGACATTATCCTCATTAAAATCCACTCATTAGCCTTGAATTGAGCAGTTTACCAATATAGATAAAGCCCGAGACTCATGCACCACTGTCCTCACCATAGCTAAATTCCAAAATTCGTTGAGAACATCCATGTACAAAATATGATTAGCAGGTATGGCACCTGCAAAGTATGTCTGAGACAGAAACTTGAAAAAGCTCTTGAAGCTGTCAGGAGCTTGATTAGCATCTATGAAAGCTAGGTAGTTGGTGCCCTCCTTTGGGATGAAAGCTTTAACACTGTTTGATGCCATTGTAAGTGTTTGAATTTGAGTGGGTAAGAGATTCGAAAGAGAAAGAGTTTAAAATGAGAGAGAACAATTAAGATTTGTAAAAGCTAGGTCACTTGAGATCTCGAAAGCGTAAAGAGGGGTTATGTCGAGATGTCTGGGTATTTATAGAAAAAGGAAAATTACTTATCGTGAAGTAGAAATAAATGTTTGGGATTTGTTTATCGAGAAGTCACATGAGAAAATAGATACATATCGATATGTCACTTTCCTGACTCTTATCTAGAACTAGATAGTGACTTATCGAGATGTCAAGTAAATAACCAGTTTTCCTGAATGGACCGAATATTTCCAATTTTTATTTGAATAAATCAAAATAAAATTAGAATGATTTTATATCAAAAGTATTTTATGAAAATAATTTATTAAATTAAATTATTCCAGTTCTAAGTTATCGAGAAGTCTAAAATGTATACTTGTAGAGAACTCTATGAATTAACATATTTCGAGATCTCTACAACACTTATTGAGATCATAATGAGGCTTTTCGAGAAGTCCTTCGATAAGTCTAGTTCTGGACTTATCGAGAACTTAGTTCTCTATATACTTTTGTTCTTTTTGGTTCAGTCTTATGTTAAGTTCACATATTGAAAATGTAAATTAACATTTAGACAGTTTTCTTAGAATTTGAAAAATTCCAAGATAAATTTTGAATTTTGAAAAATAAATATAGAGAATTCTGAAATATTTATAACTCATATTTCAGTTAAATTCCAATTAAATCAAATTAATTTTGTTTCACGAGAAATTAATCTGCTGCAACATATTAGATGAGTTCTTGCCTTTAAGATGAAGAATTTGTTAGTGTTTGTGCCCTAGAGACAACACTATGATATTTTAATTTAAGACATTAGGATTATTAATGTTTATGTTCATCGATTATTCTCTTTATAATTTATTAATTCTTAATTTACTGCGATATACATGTTATATTAATAAATGTCCTTGGAATATGATATGCAATTCTATATCTCTAAGTACGTGACTTAGAAATGAGATTATGAGAATAGTATCAATATTCCTAAAGGTCCCTAGTCGAGTATTATTATTAAGGGACAATAATAATGCATTAATACTGGTTTGTTTGTTGACTGATGATCACATCTCATTGATCATAGGTATAGTGATACTAAAGTCAAAAATACAGGCATATGTATATGTACATGGTGCTGGACAGACCCAATATGAGATTCTACATGTCTATTGTGTCATAAGTAATTCTCACAGTGACAATAATGTAATGGTCCTTAGATCTGAAGTCATTATATTTCTATACGAGCATTAATATACATTGATTCCATTAAAAGTTATCCTTGACCGGGTAATGATAAAAGTGGACATTGGGTATAATATGAATCGTATGAGAAATAAGAATGATCTAGATGGGATTTAACCCTCCTATTTTAGGAGTGATATTATTGGCCTCTTGTGTGAGCTAGACTATGAAATGCATGGCCTGGCCATACTCAAATGTTGATTTGATATGGTAGTCTACTCATTGATCAAGGAAACTTGGATTAAACTATGAGAGGATGACACATTACATGCCTCTAGTTTAATCTCTAATATTTGGTTAAAGGGATTATATTATATTATACATTATTCACAAAAGGTTTAATCGATCACCGATTCAATTATTATTACTTGGGTAGCAATGATGTATTACTAGATGCCGCTCATTATTTACGATTTTAAATTAGATTTAAAATTCGTTGCCAATGTAATAATAACCTATAGGGTCACACACTAAGAATGCTTGAAGGATTATTTAATTTAAATTGTATTTAAATTATATTAAAGTAATTCGAATTATTTATAATATTAATTAAGTATGACTTAATTAATTATATAAATATTGATATTCGAATTTACTAATATTAATTATTAAATTTATTTGTTAAATAATTAAGTGAGACTTAATTATAATACAAATAGGAGTTTTGAATTAATAATAACTCCTAATTAGTTAAGAGTTATAATTTATTTTTCTACTCTATATATAATATCTCTTGTGTGGCTGATTTTGCAAGTAAGACTTTTACTAAAACCCTAGCCACCAAGAGAGAAGATGGATGATCAATTAAGTCATCGACGGATGATCTAAAAGTCGACGGATGATCATATCAAGAATTCAAACATCAGTTGAACAGTGAAAGCTGACACACAGCCGTCGAGTTGGATACAAACACATTGTGGAAGCCCATTAACTGGGTAATAGAGGACAAAAAGCAGCAAAGATTAAGACTGTTAGATTTTATATTTGTTCAGTCTTTTTGACTTTATAATCTTGGTATTATATAAACCAAGAGAGTAGCAAATAGAAAAATAACTGAGATAGCTGAGAAACACAAAAACAGAGAAATCTTTGTAAGCATAATCTTTAGCATTTCCTGTATTCTCAGCAGTTCTATTTTGTAAGCAGCTGTGAGCACTTCTGCACACAGAGTCCTCCCGATATATTATATATATCTCTGGTGGAATTGTTTAAATCCACCAGAAAGTTTTTTAAAGACTCTTGTTTTTAATTACTTGTGTTTTGATTCATTTAAGTTTATATTCCGCATTGTGCTAATCAAAACAAATATATCAATAATCGAGTTGAACATTTTTATTTCAAGAAAAAGGTTCAAGAATTCCATTCAACCCCCCTTCTGTAATTCTTGCTACATTGTTAAGGGGCTAACAATTGGTATCAGAGCAAGCTCTTAATCTACAAAGAGTTTAAAGATCAAAACAATTCAGCAAGATGAACAAGAAAGATGTTGGAGTCAAGATTCCTTTTCTTGATAAAGATAATTACCATCATTGGAAGGTAAAGATGCATCTTCACATGCTCTCTCAAGATGAGGCCTATATGGACTGCATAGAAAGAGGCCCTCATGTTCCAATGAGAGCTGCAACAGGAAATGAGCCATCTGTTCCAAAGCCAAGGCATGAATGGTCTGATCTTGACATTGAACAAGTCAGGAAAGATAAAAAGGCCATGAACATTCTGTTCAATGGTGTTGATGCAGACATGTTTGATAACATCATCAACTGTAAGACTGCCAAGGAAGTTTGGGACACAATACAGGTAATCTGTGATGGTACTGAGCAAGTAAGAGAAAATAAAATGCAGCTCCTGATTCAGCAATATGAGCATTTTCACAATGAAGAAAGTGAATCACTCACTGACATTTTTAGTAGATTCCAAAAACTACTAAATGCTCTTAAGTTGCATGGAAGAGTCTATCAGACTAAAGACTCCAATATGAAATTTCTCAGATCTCTTCCAAAGGAATGGAAACCAATGACAGTCTCATTGAGAAACTCACAGGATTATAAGGATTTTACTTTAGAGAGACTTTATGGCATTCTGAAAACCTATGAGCTTGAGATAGAGCAGGATGAAAGAATGGAGAGAGGAAAGAAGAAAGGAGGATCCATTGCACTAGTTGCTGATCTGGAAAAGGAGAAGGAAGTGAAGATGGAAGCTGTGGAATCAACTTCAAAGGTCTGTGAAAGCAAGGGTAAGGGGCTAGCTGCAGAAAGTGAAGATTCATTGAGCCAAGATGACATGGAGGACATTGATGAGCACCTAGCATTCCTTTCAAGAAAATTTGCCAAGCTCAAGTTCAAAAAGAACTTTGGAGCAGCCAAGCCAAATAGAAACATGGTGGATAAGTCAAAATTCAAATGTTTCAAATGTGGCCTGGCAGGGCATTTTGCAAATGAGTGTAGAAAGTCAGATTCCAGTAAGAAAAGATTTGAGTCTGTAGATTATAAGCAAAAATACTTTGATCTACTCAAACAAAAGGAAAGGACTTTTATTACACAAGAGAATGACTGGGCAGCTGATGGCTTGGATGAAGATGAAGAGGTCAGCTATGTCAATCTAGCCCTTATGGTCAAGTCTGATGAAACAGAGACAAGTTCCTCAAGCAATCAGGTAATCACTACAAACCTTGCACATTTATCTAAAGCTGAGTGTAATGATGCCATAAATGACATGTCTACAGAATTGTATCATTTGCGTGTTACACTTAAGTCCCTCACTAAAGAAAATGCTAAAATCAAAGAAAACAACTTGTTTTTAAGTGAGAGGAATAATGTGCTTGAGTCTCAGTTTGTTGAGTTTGAAAAACTGAAAAATGAGTGTAGGATTGCCACGGAGGAATTAACTGAGTCCTTGAAAAAGGAAGAAATTTTAAAGAAGCAGCTCGATCGTGAACAAGAGGTGATTAAAGCATGGAAAACATCCAGAGATGTTCATGCTCAAATCACCAAGGTTCAAGGAATTGTGTCTTTTTATGATGAAGCCTGGAAAAAGAATAAGGAGAAACTAGAACCTATTTTGGTAGATGGGTTGCTGACAGATGTAGACTCGACGGATGATGAGGACTATCCGTCAGATAACAAAAAATGTTATCCGTCGAATGATAAAAATCCTCATCCGTCGGCTGTAAGCAAACCCATTAGCAAAGCAAAATTAACCAAGTTAAATGATAAGTATGGGTCTGTTTCCAAGAACTTTGTTTCAGGAGAGTCAAGTCAAGCTAAGAAAGGGAAAAAGGCTAATGTTGGTCACATGACTGTCAAACAGTTAAGTGACAGACTTGAGAAAATAGAGGTAAAAACAGAGACTGAAAAGAAAAACAATAGGAATGGTAAAGTAGGGATTAACAAACAGAATAACTACAGACCTGATAAATATGCTCCTAGAAAGATCTGTGTCAAGTGTGGTAGTGTAAATCATTTGTCTGTTAATTGCAAATCTGCCATGCCTACTCCCATGTCTGTTCAGTCTCAATTTCCTAACATGAATGCCATGCCTCCCATGCCTGTTAATGCTATGCCTACACAGAATATGAATGCACAATTTGCTAATATGCCATTTGCACCTAATCCATATTATGCTGCATACGATATGCCTCAAATGTCATTTAGCATGCCTTACTGGAATAACATGTTTACACCAAGCATGCCATTTCCTGTTAGCCATAACATGCATGATAATTCTGTTGCATCTAGTGGTTTCAAAGGCCCAACCCAAATGACTAAGGAATAATCTGAAATTCCTAAGTCAAATGAGTTAAGACCTAAGAAACAGAAGAAGAAAGCTAACAAGGCAGGACCCAAGGAAACTTGGGTACCAAAATCAACTTGATTTGATTTTGATATGTGCAGGGAAACAGAAGGAATCTTTGGTACTTGGATAGTGGTTGTTCAAGACACATTACTGGTGATTCTACCCTGCTCACAGAGTTTAAGGAGAGAGTTGGCCCAAGTATTACTTTTGGAGATGACAGCAAAGGTTATACTGTGGGATATGGCTTGATATCAAAGGACAATGTCATCATTGAAGAGGTTGCCTTAGTGGATGGTCTCAAACACAATCTGTTGAGTATCAGCCAGCTTTGTGACAAAGGCAACTCCGTAACCTTCAACAAAGAAGCCTGTGTTGTGACTAACAATCAAAACAATAAAGTGGTTCTCACTGGTGTGAGAAGAGGAAATGTGTATCTAGCTGACTTCAACTCAACTAAAGCAGAATCTGTAACTTGTCTTCTCAGTAAAGCAAGTCAAGATGAAAGTTGGCTATGGCACAAGAAGCTATCCCATTTAAACTTCACGACCATGAATGAGCTGGTAAAGAAAGAGCTAGTTAGAGGCATTCCTCTAGTGGAGTTTACAAAGGATGGACTGTGTGATGCCTGCCAAAAAGGGAAGCAGATCAAAGCATCATTCAGGAAGAAACTTGATTCATCAATTGAAGAGCCTCTGCAACTCCTTCACATGGATTTGTTTGGACCAGTCAATGTATTGTCAATTTCAAAGAAAAGATTTTGCCTAGTAATTGTAGATGATTTCTCAAAGTTCTCTTGGAATATTTCCCGAAGTCTAAAGATGAGGCTAGTGAAATCATCATCAATCACATAAGGCAAGTTAACAATCATCCTGATTTCAAAGTTAGAAGAATCAGGAGTGACAATGGAACTGAGTTCAAGAACTATGTCATGAGAGCATTTTGTGAGGAAAATGGGATCTTGCATGAGTTTTCAGCAGCAAGGACTCCACAACAGAATGGAGTAGTGGAAAGAAAGAATAGATCTCTTATTGAAGCTGCAAGGACAATGCTTGAAGAATCAAAATTACCAACATATTTCTGGGCTGAAGCTGTAAACACTGCATGCTACACTCAGAACATCTCTCTGATTAATCAAGCAAAATGCATGACACCTTATCAATTGTTCAAGAACAAGAAGCCAACTCTAAACTTTCTTCATGTCTTTGGCTGTAAATGCTATATTCTGAGAAATCAAACTGATCAAAATGGGAAGTTTGATGCTAAAGTAGATGAAGGAATTTTTGTTGGATATGCTGTTGGTAAAGCATATAGAATCTACAATCTAAGAACCAACATTGTTGTTGAATCTATACATGTTGTATTTGATGATAAAAAGATTAAAGGACTAAAAGATGGAGATTACCATGAAAGCCTCAAATTCGACAATGTTGAGATGGTCAGTGATGAAAGTGATGATGAGAGTGATCAAGAACAATGTCTAAGGATAATGCAGACAAATCTACCACCAATGAAGCACATAACTCAACATCCGTCGAGTTACATAATGTTTCATCCGTCGGAAGGCAATCTGTGTTATCCGTGGGAAGACAACCTGCCTCATCCGTCGGTACTCAAAATTCACCATCCGTCGGGTTATCTAAAGGAGCAGGAAATCAAGGAAGGTCACCCATAGAAAGTACCCCTTTCTCAAATTAAAGATCCACAAACTCAGGGGGAGTTTCTAGCAATCAAAACTCAATCACACATCAAGACAACATTGAGGTCTCTTCATCTAGAGCTAATTTACCTCAACCAAGGAAATGGACAAAAGATCACCCCTTTGAACTGATTATCGGTGATGTTTCTTCTAGAGTTCAAACCAGAAGAGCAACTCAAGAAGAATGTCTATACAGCAGCTTTCTGTCAAAGGAAGAACCAAAGAAGGTAGCTTTGTTAAATCCTGATGGGATTTTAGCTATGCAGGAGGAGCTAAACCAATTTGAAAGGAATAAAGTTTGGAAGTTGGTACCCAAGCCTAAAGGAAAGAATCCAATAGACACCAAATGGGTATTCAGAAACAAGATGGATGAAAATGGCATAGTAGTAAGGAACAAAGCCAGATTGGTTGCTAAAGGCTATTGCCAGCAAGAAGGAATATGTTTTGATGAAACATTTGCTCCTGTTGCAAGACTTGAAGCCATCAGAATCTTCTTAGCCTATGCAGCCCATGCCAATTTCAAGGTCTATCTAATGGATGTCAAAAGTGCCTTTCTGAATGGAGATTTGGAAGAAGAAGTGTATGTTAGTCAACCTCCTGGCTTTGAAGATCCAAATTTTCTAGAGTATGTCTATTATCTACTGAAAGCACTTTATGGACTGAATCAAACACCTAGAGCCTGGTATGACACTTTGTCAAAGTTCCTTTTGGAAAATCACTTCACAAGAGGTACTGTAGATAAAACTTTATTTTTCAGAATTGTTAATGACTCTAGCATACTTGTTCAAATTTATGTAGATGATATTATCTTTGGCTCTACAGATGAGAAACTTTGTAAAAAGTTTGCCAAACTGATGCAAAGTAAGTATGAAATGAGTATGATGGGAGAACTAACTTACTTTCTTGGTTTACAAGTTAAGCAAGTTAGTGATGGAATATTCATTAGTCAAACTAAATATATTTTTGATCTTTTAAAGAACTTTGATCTAATGGATTGCACATCTGCAAAAACTCCCATGACCACTGCAACTAAGCTTGAACTAAACACTACTGAAAAGTCTGTGGATATTTCAAGCTATAGAGGCATGGTTGGCTCACTTCTGTACTTAACAGCTAGTAGGCCAGATATAATGTTTGCTACATGTTTATGTGCTAGATTTCAGGCTGATCCTAGAGAGTCTCACTTGATAGCTATCAAGAGAATTTTCAGATATCTCAAGGGAACACCAAAACTTGGCATTTGGTATCCTAGAGATTCTGGTTTTGATCTAACTGGTTATTCAGATGCAGATTATGCAAGTTGTAGAATTGATAGAAAGAGCACAACAGGAACCTGTCAATTTTTAGGAGACAAGCTTGTGTCCTGGTTCAGTAAAAAGCAAAATTCAGTTTCTACTTCTACAGCTGAAGCTGAATATATTGCTGCTGGCAGTTGCTGTGCACAGATTTTATGGATGAAAAATCAATTGCTAGACTATAGTTTGCAAGTTGAAAGGATTCCTATTTTCAGTGATAACACAAGTGCAATTGCCATCACTGAAAATCCAGTGCAACATTCAAGGACAAAGCACATAGACATCAAGTACCATTTCATTAGGGAACATGTAATGAATGGTACTGTAGAGTTACATTTTGTTCCAAGTGAGAAGCAACTTGCAGATATTTTTACCAAGCCACTGGATGAATCCATATTTTCTAGGTTGGTAAGTGAGTTAGGTATGCTTAATTACTCTTGAATTTATCTGAGTTATTTTGCAAGTTGAAAAGTAGCCAGAAATTTAACTAATTTTTTAGTCTTGGATGAAATTTTTGCTAAGTCAAAATTTTCATCTCGACGGATGACCATTATACATCGAGTTGAGTCATCCGTCGATATACAATGTGCAAATAAAAATCAATTATTTTTCTGGAATCTTTTAATACTCGACGAATAACAGTTTATCCTCATCCATCGAAGTGTCTAAATCTTAACCGTTAATTCCCTGAACATTATCCATCGAGTATACTTACAGTTTGTAAGCATTACACGACGGATAATGGGTGGAATTTTTACAGTTTATTTTTAAACGACTATTTTAGGCAATTTCTATTGGGTAATTTACTTTTCTTTATTATTTTCATCTGTTGTGTTTGAGGAAGTATAAAAGCCTATTTCATTCTAATCATTTTCTTTTATCATTCTCAATTCAACTGCGTTTATTTCATTCTCTCTCAAGCAAAAATCCTCTTTCTCGTTAAGCTTTAATTCTCTAACAATGGCACCCGTAGTAAAGATCATGTCACAGACCGGGTTCATCTATGAGAAGAACAACTTCACTGCTTTGGTCAATAAGGGTATCCAGCAATCAGAAGACTATCACAGGATGACGGACTTCGTGAAAAACTGTAAACTAAGTTATGCCATGCTGGAATCACCCACAATTTACTGTGAAGTTGTTGAAGAGATGTGGACAACAATAATCTACAACTCTACTGACAAAACCATCACTCTAACTATCAAAGATAACGAGTTCTGTATCAATAGTAATGTAATAAAAGCTTGTTTCAAGATTCCTGATGATAATGTAACTGCACCACACACTGACACTGATATTGTCAATATGCTCAATTCCATTCATTATGCACTTCCTACTACAAAACTAAGTGACATTAGAAGACTAGGTCTTAGGAAGGAATGGAGTTACATGTGTGATGTTGTAACTAAAGTCTTTTCTGGAAAAATCAGTAATTTTGATTCTGTGAACATTTCCATGCTTAACATTCTATACATGCTAGTTACAGACAAATTTTACAATTTCAGTGACCTTATTGTGTATGAGTTAGGTTTTAAACTAGGTGACTTAGCCAAAAGAGGAAAGAATGTTTACTATGCTAGATTTTTTATGCTTTTGCCTAACCATCTTTGTCAAGAGATTGTACTTGAGAACCCAAACAACAAATTGGCTTGTTGGGTTCAAGAGAGAAGAATCATTGCAGAATTGAACAGAGCCAACCATCACAGGGATGTGCCAATGTTCTATTTCCCTGCAATGCAGACACCTCAGGTAAGTGAGGTAAGTTCATCCATACCCTCAACCATTCCAAACTCCTCTAATTCTTTGAGTTCAGACATAGCTGTGGCAACTGTGACAATGACCAAACAGTTGCCTACCAAAGCTGCCAAAACAACTGTAATTTCCAAATCCAAATCAAAGAAAACCTCCTCTGGTATCTCTCAAAAGGTACAAGTTGAAAAATCTACCAAAGCCAAATAGGGGAGTGTGAAGGAGGGACAGATAGGTGAGGGAAGGGGTGAACATCAAAGAAACCCCAAGGATAAGGTTGGAGAGATGAGTGAACCCCAGCCCAGCCACACTACAGTTTCCCAACAAACTGTAGTGCTTAAAAAGGACAAAAGCTCACTTCTAGCTGCATCCTCCCAAAAGGATGTGGCTATTAAACAAAGCTCTCATCCAAGAGCACAGGCCAAGAGGGTTAGGGACACAAGCTCACCCCAAACTTACACTTGAAAGAAGAAATCCAAAACAACTGGGGATGCACAGGGCACACACACAGTGCAAACTGGTGCTAAAGACAGTCCCTGCACCTTCTCAAATTCAGATTGATGTGGCTCCAACAAATGTGGAGTCACAGCCAAAATCTCTCGTTATAGAAGCCACTGAAACACCATACTCACCAACTAACTCACTGGAAGTGGACATGATAAACACTTCAATTCCCGATTCCCCTTCTTTAACTCTGTTGGGGAAGCCAAAATCTAGTGTAAGTGAGCATCATCTTTTAGATGATTTGTTGGCTCACTTACCAATTCTTTCAGATTCTATTGTGACATCTGTGCCTCAAATAACTTCAATCAACACAGAGTCTACAATAGTTTCTCTTCCCACCTCATTCATTTCTACTCTCTCGATGGATATTGCTCATCCGTCGAGTAGTGATTATATCCCGACGGATAAGCTTAACAGCAGTTATTTGTCGGATAGCTTTACCACTCACCCGACGGATATCACTTATCCGTCGAGTGTCTCTGCACAACTTCAAACTTCAATAATCTCAAGTGCAGAAGATTTAGTGGTAATACAATCACTCTTAGGACTGAGAGAGGAGAGTGTATTGAGTGAGAGGCTGGGTTGCTCCCAGGCAAAAGGAGAGGAAAAGAGTGAATCTCAGCAATCCATTTCTTCAGGATTGGCAAAAGTGAGTGAGAGGAGTCCCACCTTAGTAGGTGAAGGTGAGGGTGTGAGGGTGGGGAGCCAGGGTGAGACCCTGATGCAACAAAAGAGAGAATATGAGAGAAAGGCAGGTACAGGAGAAATAAGGATGGATCTAGCCATTGCTAGTGAGTCAATGATTGTGGATGATATTGAAAAGGAAAGACAATTTTAGCAACATTACAAAGCTGCAATTGATAACATTTCCTTGAATGCTGACACTTTTACTCACCCTGTTCCAGCCTATCAATTGTTGGCTGCTCAGGGCAATGTGGAGGCAGAACAGACTTTGAATTTAGTGCACATCACAGAATCTCTTCAAAGAGATAAAGCTGCTGTTAACAGGATGCCTTCTCAAGCTGGAGAGCCATCTGAAGAATTTGGAGTAAATTGTAATGATGATGACTCTGGTTCTTTGGATGGAAGCATGAACTTAGGGGGAGCTGAAGGCCCAAGTTCTGCTTTAAGTTTACCTGAATGGGCATGGGCAAAGGAATCTACACCAGGACAATTTGAGGTGTGTTTGGTCAAACAAGTAATGGCTATTCAACAAGCCCTTCAGAAAACCTCAGATGCTGGTACCAAGGCTATTCTTCAAGCTTACCTAGACTCTCTACATCTAATGAAGATCCAGCACTTAAGACAGAATCTCAGTGTAGATGAATTGAAAAGAGATATAGCTGACTTGAAAACCTATAACTCTGAGAAGCTGGATTCAGTAATGCCATATGGTACCATGCAAGATCTACTACAAAGATTGAGGAGGGAATCAGAATCTGAAAAGAAGTTAGCCAAGCTGGAAAACAGAGTTCAAGTTATTGAAGATTCAGTGGCTATTCTTCTTCAAAATCAACAGACTCAGACAAATCATCTCATGCAACTGGCTAGAGCACAAGGCCTAACTCCTCAACTTGATGATAACAAAAAGGGGGAGAGAGAATCAAGTAAGGGGGAGAAAGGACCAACAGAGGGGGAGAAACTTCTAGTACAAATCAGCAAAGTAATTGTACCTTCAATTACTATCTCCAAGCCACTAGTTGCAGATGGTATAGATCTAATTAAAGCAGCAGCAGCAAATTTGAAAGTTGCTGAAAAAGGAAAGTTGAGTTTAATCAACTGGGAAAAGATTGATGAGGAAATTCAGAAAAAGTTTGAACTAGTCAAGGAGCCAGTTAAGTCATCTATCCATCACTCTCATGTCAAGCCAATCAGTGTGAATGAGATGAGCATGAACTATCTGGAGAAATGACAATCTTCCTGCATCAAATCACAAAAGGCTGAAATAATTCTCAAACCAAGGGCAAATTATCCAAAGTCATCTTTGAAGAATCCCTTGGATACTGTGTATGAGACACCCAAGCCTGATGAAAAGAAGCTTCTGTCAAGATCCATTGTCTTCTATAAAGATCCAGCTGATTCAGCCTCAAAAAGGAGAATTGCTAAGATATTCAGAAATGGAAAGGAAATTTGTGTGGTAGCTGGACATCCACAGTTTGCTCAAGCAAAGAAAGAAGAAAAAGCCAGATTAAAGCAGGAAAAGAGGCAAGCTGCTCTAGATGCAAAGAAGTCTAAACAAAAGAAAGAACAGATTGCTATCTTGGCCAAGCTACAGGCTGTAAACTCTTCTCAACAAATTCCCTCTCAACCATCTGAAACTGCTGAATCAAAGAAGAAGATCGAAGAACTGAAGAAATCCCCAAGAAAGAAAGAACTGGCTAGAAGAACAAAAAGGAAACTGGATGTTATTGACAAGAAATTGGAAGATCAATTTCCTAAGGAATCCACTCAAGCTAAAACTCAAGCATCAAAGCCCTCTGTGGTATTTGAAGACATAAGGGTGGTGGACCCCTACAGGAACATACATGGAAAGCCTATTGTGCCAAAGGATGAGCCAATAGAGTGGGATAAATTACCAATTCCTGACTTCAACTTACCAATCCTTACCAAGCCAAAAAGGACAAAATCAAGGGCAGTCAAGAAAGTGAAGCTGTCACCTCTCAAATCCAAGTCAGTAGTCAAAGCTCAACCCAAGGTCAACAGGGGAGACTACTTGTACTTGTGTGACATCAAAGAATTCTCAGATCTAAACCTTTATCTGGATAAACTGGATGAAGTAAGGGCAATTGATGCATACAGAAACCTACCTGAAAGGTTGGTGTTCAAGTACAAAGGAGGAAGGGAGATGCAGTGGCCTCTTCACAGGATACTTCAAGAAAGCCAAGCTGTGTTGATCAAAGTCTATTCATCCTTCAAGAAAAACTTTGGATTCAATGTAACTGCAAGAAGACTAGTATTGAAGAAGATTGAAGAGCTGAGGAGTGTTAGAGCTAAGGATGCACTCCCAAAGACTCTAATCATCCCATACACAGGGAGAAGAGTGCATCTAAGGCCCTACTTGCTGATGGAATTCATGGATGACAAGGGTGTGAGAAGATTCTTCAGACTAGAAGACCAATTGAGTATCTCTAGCAATGAGACTCTCTTGGAGATGCAAGAAATGCTAGATCTCTCAGAATCTGATGAACTAGAATTCCACAGGCAGCTCCAGAATCAAATTAAAGAAAACAACAGAAAGCTTGGAAGAAGATCCAGACCTTCAAAAAACTAGAAAAATCTGCTCAGGCTAGAGGAGCATCTTGAACTGATTGTGAGCCAAACCTTGTACATTTTGTTTAATTGAAGCACTTTTAGTTTTATCTACTTATCTATAAAGATATATGATTAGGATGTTTTGTTATCATCAAGTGTCTCCTAATTTATGGCTACAATTCCAGTAGACATAAATTGGGGAAGATTGTTGTGAATATGTTGTGTACTTGATGATCACTTAAACAAAACATCTAAGTAGATTTTACTTAGTGATATAATGTAGCACTCGACGGATAAGAATTATAGTCCCGACGGATAACTCATTATAGTCCCGACGGATGATTAACTTATTATCCATCGAGTGAGGAGCTTATGTAATAATAAGTTTGTAGCACAGTGATGTATGCACCTTTGTATAAAATCTGTAGTAGCATATAAGTCATGTTGACTTTATCTAGATATGCAGAATAGGTTGATTAATTCTACATAAGTAATGTCTTATAATTCTGTATAAGTGAAATGAAGTCAAGTGCCAAAATAGCTATCGACGGATGATTAACAAAGCCTTCGACGCATAATCAAAAGACTATCAACGGATGTTTAACATAGCAGTCGACGGATGATCAATTAAGTCATCGACGGATGATCTAAAAGTCGACGGATGATCATATCAAGAATTCAAACATCAGTTGAACAGTGAAAGCTGACACACAGCCGTCGAGTTGGATACAAACACATTGTGGAAGCCCATTAACTGGGTAATAGAGGACAAAAAGCAGCAAAGATTAAGACTGTCAGATTTTATATTTGTTCAGTCTTTTTGACTTTGTAATCTTGGTATTATATAAATCAAGAGAGTAGCAAATAGAAAAATAACTGAGATAGCTGAGAAACACAAAAACAGAGAAATCTTTGTAAGCATAATCTTTAGCATTTCCTGTATTCTCAGCAGTTTTATTTTGTAAGCAGCTGTGAGCACTTCTGCACACAGAGTCCTCTCGATATATTATATATATCTCTGGTGGAATTGTTTAAATCCACCAGAAAGTTTTTTAAAGACTCTTATTTTTAATTACTTGTGTTTTGATTTATTTAAGTTTATATTCCACATTGTGCTAATCAAAACATATATATCAATAATCGAGTTGAACATTTTTATTTCAAGAAAAAGGTTCAAGAATTCCATTCAACCCCCCTTCTGTAATTCTTGCTACATTGTTAAGGGGCTAACACTTTTCTTCAGCCTGTTTCTCAATTTTTTTGATGTGTGGATTTTCATCTTTAGAATGCATAAACTCTACCCATGTGTACCTTAAGTAGTCATCCACCACAATAAATGCATATTTCTTTTTTGAAATTGATAAGACTTTAACTGGTCCAAACAGGTCCATGTGAATAAATTGCAAGGGTGCACTTATGGAATTCACTGGTTTGCTCTTGTGACTAGACCTTATCATTTTGCCTTTTTGACAAGCCTCACAAACTTCATCTTGAATAAACTCCAGATTTGGCATGTCTCTCACTAACTCCTTTTTAACCAAGGTATTAATTGCATTGTAATTCAGGTGAGAGAGTTTCTTGTGCCACAACTTGCTTTGCTCAATAGATGCCTTGGTGTAGAAGCAACAAATTCATCCTTATTTGCTGAGTATAATTCTGTAACAAACAAGCTTCCCTTTCTTGCTCCTTTCAAAGTAACTTCACAAGTCTTTTTGCTGATAATTGAGCAGTCTCCTTTGTCAAATGAAACCTTGAATTTCTATCTTTGAATTGACTGACACTCAGGAGATTCACTTTAAGACCAGCTACCAGTGCTACATCTTTAATGATAACATTTTCAGAAACTAACTTGCCATATCCCATTGTGAATCCTTTACCATTATCTCCAAAAGTCACCAATGGGCCAACCATCTCCTCAGATTGTGATAACAGGGATTTATCACCTGTCACATGTCTGGAGCATCCACTGTCCATGATCCATATGACTTCTTCATTTTTCCCTGCACACAATGAGGATTAAGTGTGTTTAGCTACCCAAGCAATGTTGGGTACTTTCTTCTTGTTAACAGAATTTACAGAAGTAGAATTTGATGATTCCGAAAGAACAGTGTTCAATGACTAATTTGTATTTTCTGTTTTAGCTATAGATTTAATTTTAACTTCTTTGATATCTACTCTCAGTTTATGACAGATTGTCATCACTTTCATATTATAAAGAATGCAATAAAATTTATCACAGAAGGAATAGGGATCTTCAACATTTGCTTCATTATATTTTCATACTCCCACTTTTGGCTCACTAACAACCATTTTACAAAGGTGGGTTAGATGACTTGTAGAGCCACACTTTTGACATTGTTTCCTGGGAGCATCTGCAGTAAATGCAAAGTTATTGCTCTTGTTTACTCCATTCTTCCCATTCCTGTTCTTCTTATTCTTTCCTGCATTCTCAGTCTTGATTTTTTTGATTGGTGTCTTAGGAACTTGGTTGACCACGGGATTCTTCTTAATTTTAGTAGTAGGAGTGGTTTCTTCATCTTTCTTCTCATTATCTTCATTTGCAAGTTCTTTCTTGATGACCAACTCTTCTTCACTAAAATTGACTTCACATGCCTTGAACAAAGGTGTATTAACTTTTTTCAGCATAACTGGGACATCTTGATTTGCAATTGCTTTACCTTTGTCACCTTCATTTTTCTTATTGTTGTTCAAGGCATTATAGTCCAAACCAATAGTTATGTTAGCACATGATTTATTTTTCTCATGGTACTGTCCAACCAACTGAGATGCATTTCTGAAAGACTTCAATTTTACCTCATTCTTCTCCAACTTTTCCCTCAACATAGCTTCTATTTTACTTGCACACTTGAGCTTGTTCTTCAAATATTCATTTTCTTGCTTGACAGTTTCAAGCTCAACAAGCTGCAGTTCCAAATCTTACTTCTCAATCTCAAGCTTATCATTTATCTATGACATTCTACTCACTTCCTCAGTAGCTGCCACCATGCTTGTGTAGATACGAAACATCTCTACACTCATCTTTTCAACAGTTTCTTTATATTGGCTGGTATTTAAATCAATGGTAGTTAGAGTTGGTACCTCTGATTTTGATGAGGATGATTTTTCCTTGCTCAAGAGCCATAAGTGCATAGTTTCCAAACTCCTCATTCTCATTTTTTTATCAGTGTCATCCCAACTCTTGCCTTCAGCTATGTAAGCCTTTTCTTGCTGTTTCTTCAAGAGAGCTTCATACTTTGCCTCCAATTCCAAATAGGCTTTATCCTTCTTCACTTTCTTAGGATTCCTGCACTCAGTAGCAAAGTGACCCAACTCATCACAGTCGAAGCACCTTATCTTTGATTAGTCAACAGATCCAGTCTTGTAGCCACTTTTGCTACATGAGTTATACTGAGCTTTTGGTTTCCAATTGTTGCTGTTTGAAGACTATCCCTTGTTCTTGAAAAACCTTGGCTTTTTAACCCTTATGTTCGAATATTTTCTAGCCAAGTAAGCCATAGATTGGTCCATCTCATCTAGCTCATCAATGGTGTATAATTCATCTTCCTCTAGCTCCAAAACAATTTGTTTCTGAGGTTCTTTGTTCTTTTGCTCCAGAGCATGAATAAACGGAGCTTGAGCATCTTGTTCATCTTCACTTGCTTGACTGTTATTAACAACTAAGGCACTGGAACCATCAACCACATGTCCTTGGTTATCCTTTAATGACTTTTTTTGCAACATTTCAAGCTCATATGTTTTCAATATCCCATACAAAACTTCCCGTGTCATTCTGCTCAAGTCTCTTCCTTCTCTAATAGATGATATTTTCTGTTCAAGGTGGTCCGGAAGAGCTAGAAATAACTTTAGGTTAACCTCCTCAACTTCATTATATTTATCATGAAGTTGCAAGTCATTTATCAATTTATTAAACCTTTCAAAAACTTTAATAATTCCTTCTTTAGGCTTTGCCATGAAGCCCTCATATCGAGACACAAGTATTCTCCTTTGATTTGATCTAACTTCCTTTGTACCTTCACATAAAATCTTAATCTTTTCCCAGATCTGTTTGGCTATGCCACTGTTGACAATACTGTTGTACATGACTTTGTCAAGTGACTCTATCAGAATTAGTTGTAGGCCACTATCCATTAAGACTTATCCTTTTTAGATTTAGTTTATTTTGAGGGGTCTTTAGGGGCATAATGAGCTGGGATGACCATGTCTCCTTCAATAGATTTATCAACCCTTTCCATGGGAGTAAAAGGGCCATTCTTAAGAACCCGGATATACGCGGGTTGACCATCCTTATGAACATCAGCATCTTCTTTTTCCAAAGTGTATAGTTGAATTTATCAAAGGCTAGTATCTTGATACTGCTTATCTTTTGTGCACTCATACTTCCAAGATCTTTACCTGTTTACTTTCAGTTTTTGCTCTGATACCACTTGTTAGATATTGAGTATAATACTTAGGGGGTGAATGTGTTTCTTTGGATTTTTTAATCTTTTAAAAAATTGGATATTAGATGAACAAAGCAGTTTCTAATTTGCAGAGATATTGTGTTTATCACAAATAAAACAACAAGCACAATATTTCAAAACTCACCTAATTTATATTAATTAAGTTTGTCTTGCTACAAATTTCGTGTTGTTAAAAATATAAGAACTCAGCTTCTTCCTTGAGAGAATACAATAAAATATGAACCTGTTTGTTACTTCTAAACTAAGGACCAGTGCATGCTTTATACACTAGCAACACGAGTTTACAAGACTTGCACTAAAATGTAATAAACTACTTTCTAAAGTAACCTTTTTCTATTTCCATTTCTAGCTTAGCAAATATGTGCAGAATCTTGCAGGTTTGTGACTATCCTTTGTCCAGTTAATCTTGGCCCTTAATCTTGTATTCTCCCAGATGCTTTGTAGACTTTTCAGTCTAGTGAATAGACCATTTGTTGACTGATAATCTTGAATCTTGAACTTATTTGCATTATGTATTTGAGAGGCATATCGAGATCTCCAATTTGTTCTATAGACAAATGACATCTCGATAAGTATAATGACTTATCGAGATATCTGAGTTCTTTATAGGTATATTTGACTTGTTGAGGTCTCTTGATCTTTGCATGTGAAATGACTTGTCGATATGTCTGAGATCTCTACATATAGAATTGACTTGTCGATATCTCTGAGATCTCTATATATATTTTGACTTGTCGATATCTCTGAGATCTCTAATGAGAAATTGACTTGTCGATATCTCCAATTCTTCACATCTTCATTCTGACTTGTCGATATCTCTGAGTTTTCCAATATGCAGAAATGACTTGTTGATATCTCCAGTTCTCTACATGTTTATTTGACTTGTCGATATCTCTGAGACTTCTCTATAAGCCATTTTGGACTTCTCGATAAGTTGTTCTGGACTTCTCGAATGACTTCTCGATATAACTTGATCTGTGACTTATCGATATCTTGACTTAGAAACATTTTTCACAAAATAGTTTTATGCAACTCCAAGCTTCTACACTTTTCTCTGAGGCATGGTCATGGCTTGATCTTCTTCTAGAGTTTATTCCTTAGCTTGAATCTGTTCACAGAAAAATACTCCATTCTAATCTTCTAATCTTCTAACCTTTTTACAGACTCAAGAAATACAACACAGAATATAAAATTGATTATCAAACAACTAAATCTCAAGGTTGTTATTGTGACTTAGTCTTGTTATTGTATAGGCATGTTTTGCACAACATTCAACAACACCATGATCTATTCCATGGGAATGGATGGAGGCTGAAGACTTACAATTTTGGAATGACTACTTTCCCCTACGAATGAAGACATAAGTTAGTACACCTAATCCTTAATTCTACCAAGTAAACCCCTTATAAATCAAACTGAACCTGTCTCAAATACAGTGGCAATTGGTGGTGAATTGTTACTGTCATGAGCTTCACAAACATTCATATCATCGACACGCGTTTGTTGGTCTTGCATTCTGTTCTTACGTTTTTGAAGTTGCATATATGCTTCCATCGTACCCGCTCCTTAATTGGTAGGAACCCTTTATAGCTTTGTAAGATCAGCAGGTAATGGAGGGAGAAGTGGTAGTGGTGGGGGAGGTGGTAATATCTCCCGATCAGCAGCCTTGCAAAAAATACAAAAAAATCATAATTAACTAAATATACCCCTAATCAGTTAATATACTTTTTTTCTGACTAAAAATACACTTTTGAAAAATAAATTATATTAAATTCATACACATGTGTGTTTCCTTAGGCATTATTAACTGAAGAACGGGTTGTTCGTCTAATCGTGACATCCTTCACCTTTTGAACTTTCCTTTTTTGCTGCAAGATATAATATATAGTCAATAATATTCATACATTGTTCCAAAAACATATTATATAAACACTATGATATTAGTTTTAAAATGGATAATGATATTTAGCGAAAAAATAGAAAATGTTATACCTTAGAAAGAATAACATGAACGTCTTCCTCTTCACTTAGACTATCATGTCCCGAAATATACGGCCTATCAAATTCCAGTTCCATATCTGACCATTCCACCACAACCTTTTTTCTTATTTTTTAGGCTTCGCAGCCTCAGCTAATTCAAATGCCTTCTCTTTCAGTCTCAATCTTTCTATTTCTCTATTGTTTTCTTCGGCTCTCTCCCTTCTCCATAATTCAAAATCAACAGTATTTCCCTGCATTAAAGCAAAAAATAACATACCCAAAAAAATGTGGTGACACCATATGATTTGATGATAAACAAAATTACCTTGACACTTGTAATTTCATTGTGCTTTTGAGTTAGAACTTCCTGCATCTTTTCAGTAACATTATTTTTCTCTTGCTCTGCATTTTTTCTCGTTTATTCTTTTTGTTTCTTCTTTTTTGGAATATGCTTACAGTGTTCCCTTTCACTTGAATTTTTCTTAACCTGCTCATGATCATCCTTGGCTAACTTCTTTTAATCTAGGTGTTGCTGTTTAATATCTTGCACAGTCAGGAACTTTCGCTTTAACTGAAAATCAGCACCTATAACAATATATCCGAAAAAAATGTTAAATATAATACATTCCTAATATCCATCCATAATGCAAGAAATGTATTAAAATAAAATATACCTTCAAAATTACGTGTCCTTGGTCTTACGATTACATGGGGTTGGTTCTGGTATGTAGGATCAGTTTGTCGACAACATTGTCGATATAAAGATCCAAGGAAACACCATTTTTTAACCCTTCTACATAATTAGTCGCATCTGCATCAGTAACAAGCATTTTACGTCCACTGCCTCCTTTTTTCACATAAACACCTCTAATTCAATATATCCGATATCATCTTTGGCATATTCCATTAGGACACAGTATGAAAATCTTTTGGGATAAGCAGCCTTAGAAATCTTGGTGCAAGTTCCACAAGAATATTTAGTTTTCTAAAACTCTCTTTTGTGGTAGAACCTCAGAATTTTTTTTTCTTCCATAGTCCGAGAATTAAAAAAAATAAGAAAATTTATTAGTCCATACACCGTACTAATATAAGAAAGTAACAAGCAATGTCAAGCAATCAAATTAAAAAACAATGTCAAGTAAAAGGTTAATGTGAATATTAAATGATATGCATTAAATTAAAAGGCAAGCATATAAAATTTATACAAGCAATCAAATAACAAAATATTTAAAGGAATGCGTTAAATTACAAGCAAGCATGAATAAGTATTAAGAGAAGATTTAGGATATTACAAGCACAATCAAGTGGAACTAGTTAAATTATAAGAAATATTTTGAACAAATTACAATTGCATTACAAGAAAAGAAATTGATATTATGAAAGAAAAATAAATCAGAAAGTCCATTTATTTACGAAGTTCATCATCTTCTTCCTCTCCACTAGACGATTCAATACAATGTTCATTTGGCACATCATCCCTATACCAACTATCATCACCATTCTGGTTCTGCAATTCAATGTTGACTTCCCTACCAAACATAGTTCGTCCACAAACATCCTCAAGTACATCAGTTCCCCTGCCTAAATCATTGTACTCCTTTGATAGTTTCTTAACAACAAAATTATAAATTATTTTTAGTACAATCTTGAATATAGAACACTTGTTGCACTTGTATAGCTAGGACAAACAGATCATCCTTTTGAACTAATTTACTAAAATTGACACGTGTAAGCCCGTAATAGTCCTTATATTTTTCATACCAACAATACCAGAACAAGACTACTGTAATTTCTCCCCAGTAATTGCTCCACAGTAATCTATTTCCATAATTTCTTCAATTGCTGCATAATAGGTAACATCCCCAACTGTTGGATTATTATTTTTCGAACTCGCAAAATTGGTAGTCAAGGCTGTCAAAATGACATTGCTATTTTGTGTAGTACACTTAGCATCTCTTTTCTTTGTATGGAATCTGAAACCATTTACTACATAGCTAGTGAACTTCTTAGCTGCTCCTTGAGCCCCCTTGCAAAATTTGATAATTCTGATGAAGCATCCTTTCATGTTTCAAGCTCATCTTTAAACCATATGTGAAATTCTTTTGTGTGTGTATTTTCTCTTTTGGACCTCTTTGACTTTCCTTTACTTTCAAGTATGGTACGATGTTCCCTACAATTTATACAAATAAAAGCTTATGATAATTGCATAGTACTAGTCTAAACTACAATATTTGCTTGAATAAATAGTAAGAATATATAAGGACGTACTCAATCAGATTTTTAACTTTAACATTTCCACAACTGAAAAGCACGTATTGATGAGTATTAATCGAGACTTTTTCTGTTAACTCTACAACTTTTCCATCTTTATTTCATCTCGAACCAATGTAGTATCCAAAAACTATGTTCTCATCAATCTTTACTTTGTTAGCATCGCTTGAAATCTAGAACAAAATATCACACACTCTTCTGCAGAGTACCCTTTGGCAAAGAACCCCTCTGGTTTACTCCTATTACGGACGTATGCTTTTAATTTACTCAAATAACCCTCAATTCCAAACATCCACCTAAGGTGCATCGGTTCTCCAAATTCTACTTCTTTGCACAAGTGAATTTAGAGGTGAATCATGATGTCAAAAAATGCAGGTGGAAATATTATTTCTAATTGATAAAGTATTTCAATTATTTCTTCTTGCAAGTTTGGAACATCTTTCAAATCAATTACTTTTTCGCATATTCCCCTTAAAAATGTACCCAATCTGATCAAATCCATTGCAACCTCTGGTTTTAAGGTCTTTATGGCAACAAATTGTAGCACATACTAGAGCATAAAGTGTGCATCATGAATTTTCTATCGAAATATATTCCTTTCATTAATGTGCACACAACGACTTATTTGATGCAGTTCCATGTGGTAGTTTAACATTAAGGAATACTGAACATAAACTTTCTTTTTCTTTTTTTGTCATGTCAAAACTTGTGACCCTGATTTCGTAATGGTTGCTATCAAAAATTTTAACAGGGTGAAGAACTTTCTGAATACCCATTTCTTGCAGATCTTTTCGAGCGTTGAGATGATCTTTCATCTTTCCGCCAAAATTCAACAAAATCCCTAATATTTTATTACAATTTTTTTCTATATGACTTCTTTTTTAATGGACAAGCTGCCTTTTTTTTACATTTCTCTGTCCGAAACAGTTCAAATAACCATCTAATAGTTCTTCAATATCCATCCCAGATTATGGAGGTGGAGAAACATGTATTTCAGCCATCTTGTTGAATCTTTTATTATCAGCCCTATGTTTGTGATCATGAGGAAGGAACGTTTGATGGTTCATATAGATTACTTTTCGACTATGTTTCATATAGGATAAAGAAGTACAGTAATGACAACTGGGATAACCTAATTTACCCTTAGTGCCCCACCCCGATAAAAGTGCGTACCTGGGGAATTACTAATGGTCCACAGTAGAATCGCGTGCAATATAAATGTTTTATCAACAAAGTCATCGAAAATTTTTAAACCTACTTCCCATAATTATTTTAGCTTTGAAATTAGTGGCTACATATATACATCTATGTCATTTCTGGGGTATACTAGACCAGAGATCAGGGTTAATAAAATTAGGTTTCCCGATTTCATGATCAACCAGGGAGAAAGATTATAATTGACCAGAACAACTGGCCAAGTGTTGTGACTTATATTCATTGATCGATAAGGGTTAAAGCCATATGCATATAAACCTAACCTAACATTGCGGATTTCGGTCATAAAATTTGGATTGCTCGCATCCATTGACTTCCAACACTCTGCATCGACTTAATGTCTCAACTTTCCATCTTTTGTTCACCCTACTACATGCCATTTTATGATTTCAGAATACTCTTTACACATAAACAAGCGTTGCAACCTTGGTTTTAATGGGATGTACCTCAACACTTTTGTTAGAATTTTAGAAATTCTTGCATTACCATCTTTTTTGTGAATTTTCCATCTTGACACTCCATAATGTCTACACTCAATTTCATTTTTACTTTTAGCCCAACATGCAATCGTTCGGATAAACGTCTATCTTTTCATAATCCAGGCCTAAATCTTTTACCATTTTTTTGGCAACGTTAAAACTAGGAGGCAGAATTACATCAAGAAAAGCTTCCTTTATCAATTGTAGAATACCGCTAAATGCAGACTCGGTGAAATCATGATTGCACTTCAACATGAACAGTTTGACTATAAAACCTAAGCGCGTAAATTTTTTAGACCCCGGATATAAAGGTTGCTTCACTTCCTCAACAACCTTAAAATTTTATTTTGCAAACCTATTCATTCCATTTCTATATCGACCTTCATTGCGAATCATTTCATCAAAATCATCACCTAGGCCTAGACCTATATCCCATTCCATGTTATCATTAGTTTTTCTAAACTTCTCGGTTGACATCTGAAATATTCAATTACCGAATGATGGACAAGGTTATCTATAAAATGGTCATATACAATCATTCGACAGTACCAGAAACGATTACTACAATCTTGCAATGGCATATAAGTTCATCCCCTGTGAAAAAATTATCAAATACATTTTTAACAAAATTTGTGGCCCCATAACTATAAGCCTCCTTGTGCTATGCATCTGAAAGCCAAGTCATATTGGAAAATCATAAACCTAATTTCTACACAATAAGCAAATATAAGGCATAATAACAATAAATAAACAGAGCATATAAATGTTTGTTTGCTTATAAAATCACAAAGGCATGAATGTCACCTCTGTAAGCTTACATAGAGAACACGAACAATTACAAATACGTCGATAGACATGAAAACAGGGCATACAACACATCCTTATGCTCTCCTAGTTTATGCAAATGGAAATGTTTGGACAAACACACATAAACTTTAAAACAAAGGGCATAATATGCATACAAGCAATCACAAATAAACATCAAATTACAACATACCAGAAATAAACTAATTACAAGTACATATAAACAAACTAAGTACAAACCAACATATAAAAGCTCACAACTGAAGCACGAATCCTAATTTTAAAATTCCCAATCGAACCCCTAATTTTAAAATTCAAATTAAACAAAATATTAGTTTGAAATCCCTAACAAAATCTATTAATCGACCTAAAATAACCATAAATTAAGGAATATACCCTGATTGAAACACCCCATTTGATTTACTAAAAGAATGAAATCGATTTGGGGAAGAAAATCAATTGGGAAGTTTAGATTTGTACCTTCGACTTTGAGTGATCTTTGTGATTGAATGTTTGAACTTGAATCTTCGGTGTTCGAGTTTGAATCTTCTCTCTTGACGTCTTTCTGGGTAGTAGTGGTGTGTATGTTTTTTACTTAGTCGAATAATGACATAATGAAATATTTTGTACTTAGTTGCTATTTTTTTTTGGAAAGTCCGGGCAAAAAAACTAGAAGCCCACTTATTTTAAGAGCCCGGGAAAATTTTTGGCCCAAATTTTTCGGTAATGGCAACGATTATTTAAATTATTGTTAAATAAAGAAATTTTAGCTAAAATTATACTTATTTGTAACAATTGTAAAAACCATTAACATATCTATAAAATTATCAAAACCTGTCAATAATTAGCAACGATCTTTATCAAAAAAAATTTAGTGGGTGTTAGTATAGCCAATCAGTATAGTGATTGCAAAACATTTCGAAAGTATATAGTAAATTTTATAATATAAAAATCAATTCCATCCACTACTTTCTATCGCTAAATCCACTTTATATGTTAAATGATCCCACTACTTTACTCATTTTTCTTAATTTATTATTAACTAATTTACATTTTTGTTAACCTCCGTGCCTAATTCTAATGTAAAGAATTGATTGGGACATGTTACTTGCTGCAGAACTTGTACTTATATATACGTTAAATACATTTGCATTGAGTCACTTGTATATCATTATTTGTTAGGTCCCAATATGTTTGTAGAAGGGGTTGAATACAAACTATACCGTTTAATCGAATAAAATGCGGAATAAAAAAGTGAAACAAAATTCAAGTTAAATAAAACTATTATTAAACTTGAAAGGTGTTACAACAACGGTATCGTTTACAAGGGATTAATCTCAAATAAATTATTCCAAATCTAGAATAAATTCGACATGAACTTTTTCTATTTTTGAAATAAAAAGGATCAAATGCTAAATGCAATTTGAGATTAAGTTCTAGGGATTTTGATCTGCTAGATAGTTACACAAGAACAAGAGAAGGATTTCTAGTGGTTTAGATTTAACAATAAATACTAGAAATTAATGTCCTGAGAAATTGCAATAAGTTCTCTACTTTTTCTTTGTTCTGTGTTCTTCAGTGTTTGTTGTGATATTCAATGCTGTATGTTGAACATCAGCTGCTGCTCTTTTATATTCAATCAACCTTTGATTTTAATTGGCAAGACAATCCTGTTACCTCAGCAAGACAATCCTTTTAACTGGTAGAACTTTCGGTAGGACTATTGATTGAACTGGTAGAACTTTCGGTAGGAGTATTGATTGAACTGGTAGAACTTTCGGCAAGACAAAATAACAAGGCTTGGAAAGACTTTCGGTATGACAATCCAATTGTCATACCAGTTCAAATATTTGTCTTGCTGATTTAATTTTGAATATTAATTCAAAATCATTTCTGAAAAATGCATAATATTAATTCAGAATTAATTAACCAATTAATTCAATTAATCAATAAATTAATCTTTACAGATATAATTTATTTTCTTAATTAAATTATATGATTTAATTAATTAATAGGGAATTAATACTAATCTTGAACATCAACCACTCTTCTGACAATCTTCTGGAAATCACTGAAACTTATGAATCCATTTCACCACTTCAATGTTGACACTCGATGTACTGTCTGGTTCATGAATGACTAACATCTGTGATGTTTCTTCATGTCTTGATTTTCTTCAGATTAAATCCCTGTAATTAATTGATACCCTGACGAGATCTCTGTCACTTGATTAAATCCATAATCATGATTTACATCACCGAGGCTTGATCAATTTCTTGAGCTTCTTCCAGTGAATGAAGTCCTCAAGACTGTAGATGAACAATGTTACTTAATCCTTTGACATATATTACTTTGAGAGATCTTTCTGACGATAGAACCACTATTTACTTGTTACATCCTTATTTGAGTTGAGTTAAATCCTCGAATAAACAAATAGGCTATGACATATGCATTTCAATCTCCCGCTATTTGTTTGTTAGACAATAACAATAAATACCTAGAGAATAACTCAACTATCAAATAAGAAAAAGATATAAACAGTATTGCAAAGTAAATAGCAGAAAAGTTCTGGATTATATTTAACATTTTCCAGATTCCAAAAGAAATTTATAAGTGAATACAAGATAGATGTTCCTCTAGACTGAACATATCACTACATTAGTCTATCTTGATTCATAAATCTCTAAGCATATTACATTAAGTTTTGAGCTAATTGAATTCAATTGTCTTCCCTTCCGAATTCACCTTCTTCCAAATCTTGAAGCAACTCCTTGTCAAAGACACGATCCTTTTCTGAAGTGAAGCTGGCCGGTCTGACTGGTTGAACTCCAACTGACTTTAGCTTATTCTTGAACTGATTGTACCTTTTAATATTCTTTTCACAATAAGCTTGAATCAGATCAGCAGCTTGAGTTTTCAACATGGATGAATATCCGGCAGTTCTTAAGTGATATTCCATCCAAACAAGATGCTTAGCAGAGTAGTCTTTAAGAGATTGTGAATCGAGCTGGCAGATTTGAAGACAGTCAGACTTAAAGAATTTTACCTGATGAGGATTGTTGACCACTTGAGGACTAGCCCTGCTGGCAAACTCTTTGAGCCTTTCTCGAAGAACTTCATTCAATTCTGAGCTTCTTTTGACTTTGTTGAGAAGAACCCAAATATCTGATAAAGAACGATTCTCAAACAGATGAAGTGATACCTTGAAAGATCCTTCACTCTGACAATATACAAATATGCTCATTTCATTTAGAGATCTGTCAAAGGTAGCTGTAATCCTTGAGACTTCAGTCTTGATAACATTCATGTACACGTCATTGTTTGGATTAGAGATTTCCAGCTTGTCAAGAAGATGTAGAAACCGCCTATCATTGTTTGTACTCAGCTGAGGCATATCAATTACTTTCCTAGCTTCATCCCATTTTTCACCAATCTTCAGTTTGACATCTCTTCTCCTTTCTTTAGCTTTAATGTCATGAAGACGTTGCTTTTCAAGAGTTTCTGTTCGTTCAATGTTTTTCCTCATGTCAATGATCTGGGATACCTTTTTGAGTTCAGCTTCTTTTCTTTTCAACTCTGACTGCTGTTGCTGAAATTCTTTCTCAAATACAGGATCCACTTGAGCTTCCTCCTCCCATTCTCCAAAATCACTTTCCTCCTCAGCTTCAAAGAAATCATCTTTATCTTCCAAGACTGGTTCAGTGGGAATGTCAAAAATATCAAAGTCATCATGTTCTCCACTATAGTAGACATCATCAACCTTCCTTGGTTCTCCAGCAGAAGAATCTTTTTCTTTTCCCTTTCCACCTCTCCCTTGCTTCTCCCCCTTAGTTGAGGAATCCTCTACAGATTTTCCTCTAGATCCTCCCTGACCTCCATTACCTCCAAAGCCTGAGCCTCCACCAGACGACTCTTCAAAGAAAGTCCTTTGTTCTTCATTAGGGCAGTGAGAATTTTTGATCATGAAATACAAGTGCTTCATCCCTTCATTGAGATGTTCCATACCCATCTCTATCTTCAGAAATCTGGAGGAGTCCAGTGAATGATTTATTTCAACCAAGTCTTTAAGATAAGTCATTCTTGTATGGAGAGAGCAGAAGTTTGAAATGTCTTCAGCTGATAAAGTTGGAGATGCCTGGATTGAGTTAAGATTTGGTACAACAGTGGACTTCAAAGCTGAGATATCATTTCTAAGGAATGCCAGCTGATTATCGACAGAGGTGGAAGAAGAAGACCGTTCAACCACTTGTGCTTTGAATGTTTGAGCCTCAACCTGACTTTTTGCAAGTTGTTCTTTCAGATCAGCAATTTGAGCTAACAGATTTTCAGTGTTTGTGTCTGTGTGTGCACTCACCTGAATATCTTTCCTGTTTGGTTCACTCAACTCATGTGCTTGTGTTTCTCTCAATATAAGTGCTCGTGAGGAGCCATCCTGTAGCTGGTCTTCTGTACCTGCAATTGAGATCACCCTAGCCTCTTCAAAAGAGGTCAGTGGTGGTACAATGGGAATTCGCGAGTCCCGATCCTCAGTCAAATATATCTTTTCATGTGAACTAGATGTCTGAATTGCTTCAAGGATAGATTGACCGAGTTGCCCTCCACTTTCTCTAGATAAATCTGCGAGTGGAGAACCCCGTGAGGGAGCCAGAGGTGTTGGATCTGGGAGGGGAGAAAATGACTCTATTAAAGGTGGCTGAGAGTCAGATTTTCCCTCAGAAGCATGTGACTGCTCTTCTACCGTAACTATGGCAGGCACTATAACCGACTCAATGTGCACTCCTCTCTCTGTGTCCTGGGTATCATCTATTGGTCTGTATATTTCCATTGTGAGTAATGGAAGTGTGCTTGACTCAGTACAAGATGCCATGGCCCTATGGCGAATTTCAATAGATTCATCCTGTTGATAGAATGTTTCTAGGAACTGTTCATTGGCCATATCAAAGTCTATGTCCTGTTGGGAGAACACGGATGGGCTTTCAGATGCCTCAATAAGTGTTTTTCTTTTCTTGGGAGGAGGCAGAGCTGAGGGTTCATTCACATCCAACAACATACTACTTCCTACTAACCTTCTCGGTAACATTTTAGATAGTGGGGGAGAGGTTGAGATAGGGTGAGACTCTGTGTTTGGCTCTATGACCTGGGATTGAAGCTGCGGTTCTACAACTTCATGGTCAGCCCTATCAACCACTGGGGGTCTTTCAACAGATGTAGGAATGGTGTGAGAGTGAGGAATTATTACCTGCAGTGGAAGAGCAGCTGATGTTTGTGCCTGGGTGGCTTGAACCACTGGAGGTTGAGCTTGCTGTTCATGACCGGGAAGATTGAAAATTGGTAAAGAAATGAAATTGGCCATGAAAGCAGATACAAGTACTGGAACTTGCATGAATTTGAAGGTTGTGTCTTGGCATGTGTAAATCTTTTTGCTTACGGGAGGGGGTTCAGTTACTGATGAGTTAGCAAAAAGAGCTTTATGCTCAGATGTGAGAAGATGTTCTGCTATAAGCATGAGAAAGCGAGCGTAATAGCAAGAAACCCTACAATTTATAGAATGATCACGTAAAGCTGTAGTGAGACGTCTCAGAAGAATGGGTAAAAGTAGTTTGCCAAAATTGATCCTTTGATTGAAAACAACCGCAAGACCAATATACTGCAGAGTGGAAGTGATGTTGTGAAAGTTGGATTTAGTACAGTTGGCAAACACTTTGGAAAGTGTATCAAAGAAAATGTCCCATTCAGAAACCAAATTGGATTTGGAAAGCTTGGTTAAATTAATCACCCCCTGATAGTGAATGGCATGAAAAAAATTTGAAATCTCATTTTCAGAGGGTAAATTACAGAAATTGTCGATTGGAAAATTTAACGCTCGATTGATGACTGTTTCATCAACTACATACTATGTGTTTGCCACGGTGAATGAAAAAGATTTAGAATTATCGACCACAGTAGAGGTTGTGCAAATCAGTCTAAGCAGATCGATATTTAATAGCACATTTGATTTAATAGTAGAGCTAACAATCGAATGGTCATTTAAAAATCTAATCCACGGCTTAAATTTTTCCACATCACATTTTTCTGGATTAAAATAATCAACAAGATTATGCGAGACAATTTGGAAATTGAGAGCCATTAAAAATATAATAAAACACACACTTTCAGAATTTTAAGAATAATATTAAGAAAATTCAAATAATAAAAAAATATTTAATAATTCAAATTAAATCAATTATATCCGAAAAATTTAGAAAGTAATGTATCTCGTTAATGTTGTTTAACTCACAATTGGATCTGCAAACTCACAAGACACAATATTAACTAAAAATATCCAAAAACAAACAAAAAATGATTTTGAAGGGAACAACAAAAAAAAACAAAGTGAAAATAGTTTTAAAAAAAATCAACAGCACTTCCTTACTGTATGTATACACACGAATATGTATATAGATAACAGTAAAGTGTGCTGAGTAAAAACTCGAGCAAGAAGACAACAATGGCGATTTGATCGAAGAGAGAGAGAGAAACAAGGCACGACTGTTAGAATTGAAAAACTGAACTGATTACAATCATAAAACAAAAAAAACATTAAGTAGGACAACTGGTATGACAATCGAGGAAAGTCATACCGATTGTCTTCCCGATTGTCATACCAGGCAAACGGTTGGAAATTAAAAAAGAAAAAAAATAACTGGTATGACAATCTAATAGTCATACCGATTGTCATACCAGTATAAAATACATGAATTAAACCTAATAAACTAGAAAGACAATCGATAGTCATACCGATTGTCATTCTAGTACAAAATAAAAAAAAATATATTAGATATAAATTTTATTACTGGCAAGACTATTGATAGTCATACCGATTGTCTTGTCAGTATAAAATTAATCTGAAAATAAAATTAAACAGACACACACACACATACACACACATATATATATATATATATATATATATACTGAAATGACTTTCAGCAAGACAATTTCAATTTTCTTGTCGATTGTCATTGCAGTAATAAAATAATTATAAAGAGAATATACACTTATAGTTACAGAATATATTTACAAAAATAATAATATTTCGAGGTAATTATATCTTATTCCAAAAATAGATTTCTGTTGAATTTTAGCAAATAAAATTCATAGAAAAATATTTTTAGAGAAAATAAAATATTATGAGATATTAAAATTAACAAGTAGAATAAATAAAGAAGATAAGATAATAAAACTTACATAGAAATAAGCAAGAATTATGGAAAATATGATAAAATAAATTTGCAAATGAATTTTTCATTCATGAAAAATTCATTTGTAAATTCATTCAAGAACAGATTTCAGATATTAACAAGTTTAATCACTAAAGCTATTCAACATACCCAATTTACCAACTAATCTGGTAAATATGGATTCATCAAGAGGTTTAGTGAAAATATCTGCTATTTATTCTTCTGTTGGAACAAAAAATAGTTCAACAGTACCATTCATGACGTGCTCTCTAATAAAATGATACCTGATGTCAATGTGCTTGGTCCTTGTATGCTGCACAGGGTTGTTGGTGATGGCTATTGCACTTGTATTGTCACATAGAATAGGTATTTTGTTCAATACAGAGTCATAGTCCCGTAGCTGATTCCTAATCCACAAGATCTGAGCACAGCAGCTTCCAGCAGCAATATATTCAGCCTCGGCCGTTGAATTGGAAACTGTTTGTTGTTTCTTGCTGTACCATGAGACTAGTCTGCTACCTAGGAATTGACAACTCCCTGAGGTGCTTTTCCTATCAACAACACTTCCTGCGTAATCTGAATCTGTATATCCAACAAGGTTAAAACCAGATTCTTTAGGGCACCAAATACCTAGATTTGGTGTTCCCTTAAGATATCTCAAGATTCGTTTAACAACAATGAGATGAATATCTCTAGGATTCACTTGGAACCTTGCACATAAGCATGTAGCATACATAATATCTGGTCTACTTGCAGTAAGATAGTGTAACGAGCCAATCATACCTCTGTAGCTTGTGACATCTACCTTAATGGAGTTTTCACATGGTCCAAGCTTGACAGCTGTAGTTGATGGAGTCCTTGCTAATGCAGGATCCTCTAGATTGTACTTTTTGAGGAGTTCCTTGAGATACTTGGATTGATAAATAAAAGTTCCATCTAACCTTTGATTTACTTGTAATCCAAGAAAGAACTTCAGCTCTCCCATCATGCTCATTTCAAATTTGCTGTGCATTAACTTAGCAAATCTCTTACAGAGATTATCATTAGTAGACCCAAATATTATATCATCCACATAGACTTGGACTAATATAGTATCATTCTTATGCTTTTTAGAAAAGAGAGTTTTGTCTATGACACGTCTAATAAAGCTATTTTCAATAAGAAATTCAGAGTGAGTGTCATACCATTTTCTCGGAGACTGTTTGAGACCATAGATAACCTTGAAAAGAAAGTAGACAAAATCCAAATGATCTGGATCTTCAAAACCAGGAGGTTGCTCTACATACACCTCTTCATCCAGCTTTCCATTCAGAAAGGCACTCTTGACATCCATTTGATAAACTTTAAAGTTAGAGAATGCTGCAAATGCCAGAAATATCCTGATGGCCTCTAGTCTAGCCACTGGAGCATATGTTTTATCATAATCAATGCCTTCCGCTTGAGAATACCCTTTAGCTACCAGTCTTGCTTTGTTTCTTGTAACCACACCATCTTCATCTAGTTTATTCCTGAATACCCACCGAGTACCAACAACTTTCTCGTGTGTAGGTCTAGGTACCAGTTTCCAGACTTGTTGGTGTTCAAACTGATTAAGTTCATCTTGCATAGCAATCACCCAATCTGGATCAGTCAGTGCTTCTTCAATCTTCTTAGGTTCCATCTCAGAAAAAATCCTGAGAATAGACATTCATTTTGAGTAGCACGTCTAGTTCTGACTCCAACATCTGCATCACCAATAATCAACTCAAAAGGATGAGCTTTATTCCAGACAGTCTGTCTTGGAAGATTTGATCTTGATGATTCGCCTCGAAACACATTGGGGTGTTGTGTCCTACTAGTTGATCCTTCAGCATCTCCCCCTGAGTTGTTGTCAGGTTGACTTGATGATTCTTCGTCAGTAGCAGTGGTATCTCCATTGTTGCCAATGTTTCCATCACCATTACCTTGAGAATCATCATGATTAACAAGTTCTTCACCAGCAACAACCTCAGGTTCTTGATCATGTTCTGATTTCGAATCTGATATATCATCAAACTTCAGTTTCTCAGAAGGATCTTCAATTTGGATACTAGGGAGTTTAGTGTCATCAAATGTAACATTGACACTTTCAGTTACTTTGTGTTGATCAATGATATACACCCTGTATGATCTTCTTCCATATCCAACAAAAATACCCCCATATGCCTTTACCTCGAATTTACCACGACGATCATCTCCATCCTTGAGCACGAAGCATCTGGCACCAAATACATGAAAGTATTTGATAGAAGGTTTCTGTTCATTCATAATCTCATAAGGAGTTTTCATGAAGTCTTTGTTGATTAGAGTTTGATTCTGAGTATAACATGCAGTATTGACAGCTTCAGCCCAAAAGTACATTGAAAGACCTGATTCACTTAACATCGTTCTTACAGCTTCAATCAATGTACGATTCTTCCTTTCTACCACTACATTTTGTTGAGGGGTTCTAGGGGCTGAAAATTGTCTGGTAATCCATTTGTCTATACAGAATCCATTGAGAAGTGAATTCTTGAATTCTGTTCCATTATCTGACCTTATTGCTCTAACAGGGACATTAGAATCTGTAACACCCCCAGATCCGGGGTCGGGGATCCGGGTCGTCACGGTCTTTCTTTCCATAATATCACTTCACTTAATTAATAATAAATAACCTTATGCTGTGACCCCACACTAACACACACCACAACCCGTTATAGTCTCAGAGATGAAATTGAAATAAGTACAAGTCTTTGAATCCACAATTTAAAAGTTATTACAACCCAAAATGATTACTTGATAATTTACAGTTAATTGCCATTATCTGCCACAAGTTATAATTATACATAATTTGATTCTCAAAAATAGAATGCCTGATCTACCAATAGATCTACCTCTGCAGCTATAGCAGCTACAACATCATCGGGAAGACGCGGGACGCTTCCCATGCGCTTGCGCTGGGTCTGCTGAAGTCTGGCCATCTTTCCTAACTGTTGTTGTGTGATGAAGAAATAAAGCAAGAGTGAGCCTTACAGCTCGCAAGATAATATATAGTGGTAACAATAATATAAGTATCTAAATGGATACTTACTAGAATCTTTTATCATGCGTAAGATAATTACTTACTAGATATAAGTAAAAACAAGGGATGAAGTTACCAAATACTTCACTATACTTATATCATTTAAAAAGCTGCTTGAACTACCACTGTTCAAAGTATAATGAGCTTTCAACAGTTCATCAGATAGATGAGACTACAAGACAAGATTTGAATAGATTAAATCTTTGAAATATTATTAAAGGAAATGAAGTTATGATATACTTCATTAAGTTCTGATATATATATATATATATATATATCCACATATACATCTTCTTTATACAATTTCCTGAAAACCTCTGTCATGTAAAGTATGAACAGAATTGCAATATCCAATAAATTTGGAAAGGAAAAGAATTTGGCATAAACCAGATATCTTGCTGATCAGGCAAAGATACCTATAAGTAACCTTTTCTACTAGTAGATGGACGAATTCCCCACTGGTCATCACCCTGGTCTCAATAGGACCTTATGCTGGACTGCCACTCAGCCACTTATGCATTTGATGGACTCCCACTGAGCCACTTACACTATCATGGACGCCCACTGAGCCCATGTTGCTTATGCCGACTCAATAGATGGACTTACTTCCCGAACGTTGGGTAAGTAATCAATTCATTTACCAAAACTGCAACCGTGTTGCGAATATAAAATACACCACAGAGCCAGATCCCTCAGGTTTTGAGCGAGTATTTAAATCCCCTTAAAAAGGAAGATCTTAAATATAAAAATGAGTTTTGGGATCCGCTCTAACTTTTAAAAATCATTTTGAAGACTCGAAAACACTTTAAAGAGTGTTTGGAGTAAAGCTGATTTAATGAAGTAAATCAGTCCCCAGAATATTTAGAAAATGTCTGAATATTATTATTTAAATAATATTCCCATAAAGAATAATCTTTATAAAAATAATTGAAGTAGAAGTATTAAAACTTATACTTGAAACGAGTATTAAATAACCAAAGATATACTTATATGAAAGTACTATCTTTATTTGAATAATCGAAAATAAGTTTGATTATTGACACCTTATTCTTTAATAAAATAAAGAATATATCTCAGCAAATAATCAGAGTCATAGATCCTCAAATGAATATTCAAATAATATTCAAATAATAAAATAAAAGGAGTCATAAGTCCTCGAATGAATATTGAAAATAATATTCATTTAATATAAAGGAGTCATAAGCCTTCGAATAATATTCGAAATAATATTCAATAATAAAATAAAGTTAAAGTTATCGAATAAACCTTATTCGATTAATAGTTTTGAAAACTATGACCATATATATATAAGTATATATATATATATATTTATATCCATATATACAAAATCTACTCGGGATCCTCGACTCCCGGTTTTAGAAAATATTTTCACCTTTGGGTCCCTATACTAAGGGTATATGCAAATTACCGCTATCCTCTATCATAGGTATTATCAACTGAATCAACAGATATATATGGAAAGAATAAGAAACAGGCATGCATATATATATACCATAGCAACATGCTTCAATATATTGCAACATTTGCTAATTAACCAACATGCATCTATCGCAAGATAATGCAAATACATATATACATCACAACAACAGTTATAACTGGTAGAAAACTTGCCTGGGCGACTTGGGGTGATAAAAGGCTCGGGACGAGTCTGGTAACCTATAAACAACAAGTAAGTTGGAATTAAACCAAAGTCACTTGTAAATCTATACTTTAACTAACTTAGACTCTAACGCTTGTTTTGCGCTTACTGACTCGCTTAAGTCACTCGGGTACCCTCGGCTCCACCATTTTTAATAATTTAACCTTTACGAGTTTTAAGGCGATTCCTTCGCGAGTGTCTTACCAACTGCCTAACACACTTACCATAAATGTTTCATACATTAATTAACCCTTTTTGGTCTTTCACCTATGTTTCAAAGTAAGGCGAGGGAAAAAGTTTCGTTCGCGAAACGCCGTTACATGAAACGGTCGTTTCTCCTAAACCGTGCATCGGAATCGAACGAACTACATATCAAAACGAAGCTCGTAACATGAGCTATCTAAACATGGCAATGGTCATAATCTAGCAGGGGGTTCTCGGGTCCTAATGTTATGCACAAAAACAGTCTAAAGAAAATCGGACGTTACGACGGCTATGTTTACGCGATTTCCCAATTTTAAACCATTCAAAACCAACCCAATTCAACCTCAAATCCAACATACAACCCACATCCATCCTTATCACATCATAACAACCCCAACCAATTCAATTTTAACATTCATACTTATGCCTAAGCTTCACTTTAACCATACTTAAGTTCTTTTAATCAAAACAACAACATTTACCATTCCATTTCAATACCATTTCAATCCCAAACTCTAAATCACCAACATCAAGCTACAATATCATCCTACTAATCAAAATCATCTTATAATACATAGGAATCTAGGGTTTGGAGATGATATACCTTCCTTGAAGTGGTGGGAGTAGCTAGGAAGCCTTAAGAAGCTTTGAGAAGTCTTAGGAATGCTTGGATCTTCAAGGAAAACAAGAAAAATTTCAAGTTAAAAACTTGAAAACACTATTCATTGTCTTCTTCTTTAATTAAATGAAGAAGATTGAGAAGGAATTGATGGCTTAAACTCATGATATAGCCCTAACTAAGCATGAAGATGATTAGGGAATTAACTCACCAATTTAGGAAGCTTGGATCTTTGATTTTGAATTTTCTTGCCTTTTACAATAGTAAAAAGCCGAGAGCTCTCAAGAACAATGCCTTGGTTTCTTTTTGATTTTGATGAAGAATGAATTTGCTTGGCTTGGTTGATTTGTTTTTGTGTTTGATTTAGTCAATTACCTATTTGCCCTTGATTTTGTGTGGTTAAAAAGCCACCACATCTCCTTCCTTCCCATGTCATGCCTATGTCATGTTGTGATGTCATCCTTCCCTCTTTGTCCTCCTCTCATTGGTTGGGTGACATCACTCACTCTAATCCCTTTGATTAACTTCCTAATTATTTGCCTAATGACCGCTGATCTGTTATACGGTTCGCTTAACTTTCGTTCTCGTTTATCGTTTGAAGGATCATACCCGGGATCTTATTACTTAGGTTCCCTTAACCTTTCTCAATACATTATATTCCTTTTTATGATCCTCTATTATAATCCTTTAATTTAAATCCTTTTTATCCTGTTACCTTATACTCAATTCTCTCTGTATCTAGTGGATTTCCGGGAAAAACCAAAGTGTTCGGAATTGGATTCTGACGATCTTTACATACACTCATATACCGTATAGAGTACTAATAAAATCTCAGAATATCCATAACAGAACCCCTACATAGAGTGGCATGAAAAGTTTTCTCATTCAGCTAAAACACTATTCACAAGGGTTACAAAAAGTTGAAAATTTTGGGGGTTATTACAGTCTCCCCTCCTTAAAAGGATTCCGTCCCGGAATCAAACAGAAAACAAATGGGGGTACTTTTCTAGCATTGTGCTCTCTAGTTCCCAAGTTGATTCTTCCACATTATGATTCTGCCATAGTACTCTGACTAGCTTGATCACTTTGTTCCGATGCACCTGCTCCTTCTTATCTATAATCCTTACTGGCTTCTCCACGTAAGTTAGATCTGGCTGCATATCCACCTGCTCGTACTCCACTATGTGTCTGGCATCCCGATGATACTTCCTTAGCATTGACACATGGAACACATTATGAACTTGTTGCAAATTAGGGGGTAAGGCTAGCTCGTAAGCTAACTTTCCAATCCGTCTTAATATCTCAAAAGGTCCAATGTATCTTGGGCTTAGTTTTCCTTTCCTTCCGAACCTCATTAATCCCTTCCAAGGGGATACCTTTAGCAGTACTAAGTCCCCTACTTCATATTCCTTGTCCTTTCGGGCTAGGTCTGCATATTTCTTCTGTCTGTCTTGGGCTGTTACAAGTCGCCCTCTGATAAGATCCACTATATCTTTGGTCCTTTGGACCACTTCGGGTCCGAGCATCTTCCGCTCTCCTACTTCATCCCAGTATAAGGGAGATCGACACCTTCTTCCGTACAGGGCCTCATAAGGCGGCATTCCGATGCTAGCATGAAAGCTATTGTTATAAGAAAACTCGATCAATGGCAAGTGATCATCCCAACTCCCTTTAAAGTCTATTGCAGAGACTCTCAACATATCCTCTAGTGTCTGGATGGTCCTTTCACTCTGCCCATCCGTCTGGGGATGGTACACGGTACTCATATTTAACTTGGTCCCCGCACATTCCTGAAAGCTCCTCCAAAATCTGGAGTTGAACCTGGGGTCTCGGTCTGAGACAATGGACGCTGGGACTCCATATCGCGTCACTATTTCCTTAAGGTAAATGTCCACCAGTCTATCGACTGTGTATCTCTCATTAATAGGAATGAAATGAGCTGACTTTGTCAGTCGGTCTATAATTACCCATATGGCGTCATGATTGGCCTTCGTCCTTGGCAAGCCTACAACAAAATCCATCGCTATCTGTTCCCATTTCCATTCGGGAATCTCCAGGGGTCGTAAGAGTCCACTGGGTCTGTGGTGCTCTGCCTTTACCCTTTGGCAAGTCAAACATTTGTTTACCCATTCTGCTACGTCCCTCTTCATGTTGGGCCACCAGTAATATTCCTTCAAATCCCTATACATCTTGGTACTTCCCGGGTGAATGGAATACCTTGAACTATGGCTTTCATCCAATATCTCATCTTTAAGCTCTTGAACATTCGGAACCCAAATCCGGTAGGAGTACCTCATTATCCCTTTATCATCTTTCTCAGTATGGATATCCTCTCCAGTCATTGACTCTCTACCTTCATTCATTATTTTCTCCTGGCACAATCTGATCTTTTCCAATAACTCTGGCTGCATTGAGATCTCAAAAAGCTTTTCAGTTCCGGTTTCGGTTACCTTTACTTCTATTTCCATTTTCTCAAAATCCCTTATCAATTCTTCCGAAGTCGTTATCATTCTGAGTCTTTCCTTTCTACTAAGGGCATCAGCCACCACATTGGCTTTCCCTGGATGATAAAGAATCTCACAATCATAGTCCTTGATTAGTTCTAACCATCTCCTCTGACGCATGTTGAGCTCTTTCTGCGTAAATATGTACTTGAGGCTCTTATGGTCTGTGAAAATCTCGCACTTCTCTCCATACAAGTAGTGCCTCCAAATTTTTAAGGCAAATACTATTGCCGCGAGCTCAAGGTCATGAGTAGGATATCTAACCTCGTATTCCTTCAATTGCCTCGACGCATACGCAATCACTTTACCGTGCTGCATAAGCACACATCCTAATCCTTTATGCGACGCGTCACTATATATCACAAAATCTCCTTTTCCGTCTGGCAATGCCAATACCGGAGCCGTTATCAATCTTTTCTTTAATTCCTGAAAACTGTTCTCGCATTTCTCCGTCCATTCAAACTTCTCTGTCTTACGAGTAAGTCGTGTCAAAGGGAATGCGATCTTCTCAAAGTCTTGTACAAATCTACGATAGTAGCCGGCCAATCCTATAAAACTCCTTACCTCTGTGGGTGTGGTTGGCCTTTCCCAATTTGAGACCGCCTCTATCTTGGAGGGGTCGACCAATACTCCTTCTTTATTGATCACATGTCCTAAAAACTGTACTTCATTCCGCCAGAATTCACACTTCGAGAATTTGGCATATAACTGTTCCTCTCTGAGTATTCCTAGAGCTATCCTCAAATGCTCTGCATGTTCTGTCTCAGTCCTTGAGTAGATCAAAATATCATCGATAAAAACTATCACACATTTGTCCAAGTACTTCTTAAATACTCTATTCATTAAATCCATGAAAGCCGCTGGGGCGTTGGTTAATCCAAAGGACATTATCAAGAACTCATAATGCCCATACCTGGTACGGAACGCTGTCTTGGAAATATCTTCGGGTTTAATCTTTAGTTGGTGATATCCAGTTCTCAGGTCGATCTTGGAAAAATAAACAGCATCCTTTAGCTGGTCGAACAGATCATCTATTCTAGGTAATGGGTACCTGTTCTTTATGGTTAGCTTGTTCAACTCTCGATAGTCTATGCACAGCCTCATGCTCCCATCTTTCTTCTTAACAAATAAGACTGGTGCTCCCCATGGAGACACACTGGGTCTTATCATACCCTTATCCAAGAGTTCCTGCAATTGGATAGCTAATTCCTTCATTTCTAACGGGGCTAACCGGTAAGGTGCTTTTGAAACTGGCGCCATCCCTGGGGCCAACTCAATAGCAAATTCAATCACTCTATCGGGTGGTAATCCCGGAAGGTCTTGTGGGAATACATCTTCAAATTCGTTGACTACTGGAATATCTTGTAAGTTAGGCACCTCCTTCTGCGTGTCCACCACATAGGCTAGGTAGGCCTCACTTCCTTTTCGTAGCATCCTTTTAGCCCGGGCCATGGTCAAAAATTTCTGCGTCTGCCTCTTTCCTCTAAATATAAGTTCTTTCTTCCTTGGGACATTTAGCTTAACTTTCTTCCCTTTATAGTCTATCTGAGCATCATTGCTAGATAGCCAGTCCATTCCCAAAATTACATCAAACTCCCCTAATTTAAAAGGAATCAGATCAACACTAAAGGATTGCTCCCCTATGCCTATCTCACAGGCGGGGTGAATCTGGTTAACAGGAATAATTTCATGATTGGCTATTTCTACTTGCAAGGGTTCTATCAAGGGTTCAGCCTTAAGTCTTAACTTACGCGCAAAGTCCTTTGATATAAAAGATTTAGTTGCTCCCGAATCAAATAAAACATTTGCACTGATTGAATTTAGAGAAAGGGTACCTGCTATCACATCTGAATCTTTCATAGCATCCTGGACTGTCATGTTGAAAGTCCTCGCAGTAGGTGGCTTATTAGAAGCAGCCCTGCTTGCTCCCGAAGCTGCTGGTTTGTTCATTGGGCATTCCCTCTTCCAATGACCTGGGCGTCCACACTGATGACAAGTGGTGGTTGGAATGACGGCAGGGGTTGATGATGGGCACTTAGTTGAATAGTGGCCTTCCTGACCGCACTTAAAGCAGGTTACTGGCTTTCCTTTACACTCCCCAGTGTGATTCCTTCCACATATGTTACAGGCTGGCAATGGGGGTCGAGACTGGTTGGAATAGGACATTCTTGATTTCTGGCCGCCCTGGCTCACACTCACACTCATTGGCCGCTTAAACCCAGTGTTCCTTCCTGGTAGGGACACTGCTCCTCGATTAAATCTAGTTGGGAAGCTCCTTCCTGCGGAACCTCCACCCATGCTCATACTTTTCCTCTTTATTCCTTTCTTCTCTCTTTCCTTCTGCATCTGTTCACTTCCGACTTCTACAATCGTTGCCTTTTGCACCAGAGTGGCATAGTCCGTAAGCTCAAGGATTGCCACCCTATTCTGAATCCACGGTTTCAGTCCCTTCTGAAACCTCCTAGCTTTCTTTTCCTCGGTGCTCACAAACTCCGGCACAAACCTTGATAACTCAGTAAATTTCGCTTCGTACTCTGCTACAGACAAGTTATTCTGCTTTAGCTCCAAGAACTTGAGCTCCATCTGGTTTTCCATAAACCTCGGGAAATACTTTCACAGAAACAACTGTCTAAATCTCTCCCAGGTTATAATAGCATCTGTCTCCATGTTTTTCTTGGCCTCCCACCAGTAGTTAGCTTCTCCTTTCAGAAGGTAGGTAGCAAATACAGTCTTCTGTGCCTCATCGGTACTCAAAATCTCAAAGGATTTCTCCATTTCCTTTAACCATGCCCTTGCCTCAACTGGGTCGGCTGATCCGTGGAACTCAGGGGGCTTAAGGGACTTAAAAGCCCTGAAAGAGTTTGCCACAATATTGTTATTTCCTTGAGGGGGTGGGTTGGGTTGGCGTTCCAAATTCTGCCTTAGAAGTTGCATGAACTGGCCCATGGGATCCATGCCTGGGTTTGGTACTGGTTGCTCAACCTCGGTTTCTCCTTCTTCAACCTCTATCTCAAATCCCTCAACATTATATGTTTCCTCTTCCTCTTCATACAGGGAGTCATCCTGTTCCACATAATCCTCATCTTCCTCTTCACTGTGTTCCTGGTTCCTATCATCCTGGTTATGGCTTCCCTGGTCCTCAGATCCAGGGTTCGCCCTAGTTCCAATCTTTCTTGGCGGCATGATTCTAATAATAAAAAAAAATTATTGGGAAATTCAACGTTAGGTCACAATCATATACAACATTGTGCCTTGCACAGCTCTTATAATGGGGAGAACGTATATCGCAATTCTATTATTTTAAGAAAGTTCTAATACGAAGTGCAGTAATAATAATGATAAAAACAGTGATCCCGTCACTAATGAACTGAACCAAAGGAAACAAATATATACATAATGCGAGAAATACATAGTTTGATCTGGTCAAAAGTACAACAGTGCTACAGTCATCTGTCCCAAAAGTGATACACAAGAGTTTATCTGTCTAGTTAGAAAAAGGGATGCTATATACAAGTCAACTATCCCGGAAAATTGGCTCTTACTAAGGCCTCGGCTAACTAGATAACTAGACTATTCCATCATCAATCCTGAATCACACACCGGAGCGGGTCAGCTCCCATACCCTTTCCATCGCACGACGGAAGATATAGTCGGCCTGCCGCCTGGAGATCCTACCATGCCTGTCCCCCTGGAGCGATCTGAGCCTCACTCGGGATGTGAGCTCTATCCCCGTAAGCTCCCTCCTCAAGGATCGGGGTATAGAAGCCCTAGTCTCATAAGCTTGGGTACGCCTACCCGCCCTCTCTGCATCCAACTCCCTCCTGGCCTCATCCAGTCGGCCCTCGGCAACAGCCACTCGGGTCCTCAGAACATCCTGAACATATCCATGAGCTAACGAAGACTGCCTGTGGGCAGGGTCAAGAGGTGGTGAATCCGGAGCCGCTGAGGGTGCCTCTTCGGTCTGTCTAGGCTCGGAAGTATGGGTCTCTGAGCTGTCATCATCGGGAATCCAGGATAGTGGTGGAGGGGTAGGGGCTCTGACCACCGGAAGTGTGGGTAATGGGGTACCCGCATACACTACCATAGGTCCAACACGCTCCTCAGCTACTGGGACCTCATCCGGGTCCTCCTCATCTGGAATAGCAATAACCTCTGTCTCTGACTCCTCTGAGGGGTCCTCCTCATCTGAAATAGCAATGACCTCCGTCTCTGACTCCTCTGAGGGGTCCTCCTCATCCTCCTCCATCTCAGGCTCCTCCTGATCCTCAACATCTAGCAGTGCCTCATCATGTTCACGCTCGAACATCTCAGGGTCCTCTATCTCAGGCGCCTACACATTAAACGAGCTAAGTTACTATCATGATACTTATAAGAGTTCCCGTAAGGGTTTTAACTGTCAGCACTACTTTAAGTAGTCCGACCATGAACTTGGCAAGAGTTCTTATTATCTTTGTGAGTTTGTTATTATATCATCGCATCATCTCTGAGGTTTATAACGCTTAGCTCTGATACCATTTCTGTAACACCCCCAGATCCGGGGTCGGGGATCCGGGTCGTCACGGTCTTTCTTTCCATAATATCACTTCACTTAATTAATAATAAATAACCTTATGCTGTGACCCCACACTAACACACACCACAACCCGTTATAGTCTCAGAGATGAAATTGAAATAAGTACAAGTCTTTGAATCCACAATTTAAAAGTTATTACAACCCAAAATGATTACTTGATAATTACAGTTAATTGCCACTATCTGCCACAAGTTATAATTATACATAATTTGATTCTCAAAAATAGAATGCCTGATCTACCAATAGATCTACCTCTGCAGCTATAGCAGCTACAACATCATCGGGAAGACGCGGGACGCTTCCCACGCGCTTGCGCTGGGTCTGCTGGAGTCTGGCCATCTTTCCTAACTGTTGTTGTGTGATGAAGAAATAAAGCAAGAGTGAGCCTTACAGCTCGCAAGATAATATATAGTGATAACAATAATATAAGTATCTAAATGGATACTTACTAGAATCTTTTATCATGCGTAAGATAATTACTTACTAGATATAAGTAAAAACAAGGGATGAAGTTACCAAATACTTCACTATACTTATATCATTTAAAAGCTGCTTGAACTACCATTGTTCAAAGTATAATGAGCTTTCAACAGTTCATCAGATAGATGAGACTACAAGACAAGATTTGAATAGATTAAATCTTTGAAATATTATTAAAGGAAATGAAGTTATGATATACTTCATTAAGTTCTGATATATATATATATCCACATATACATCTTCTTTATACAATTTCCTGAAAACCTCTGTCATGTAAAGTATGAATAGAATTGCAATATCCAATAAATTTGGAAAGGAAAAGAATTTGGCATAAACCAGATATCTTGCTGATCAGGCAAAGATACCTATAAGTAACCTTTTCTACTAGTAGATGGACGAATTCCCCACTGGTCATCACCCTGGTCTCAATAGGACCTTATGCTGGACTGCCACTCAGCCACTTATGTATTTGATGGACTCCCACTGAGCCACTTACACTATCATGGATGCCCACTGAGCCCATGTTGCTTACGCCGACTCAATAGATGGACTTACTTCCCGAACGTTGGGTAAGTAATCAATTCATTTACCAAAACTGCAACCGTGTTGCGAATATAAAATACACCACAGAGCCGGATTCCTCAGGTTTTGAGCGAGTATTTAAATCCCCTTAAAAAGGAAGATCTTAAATATAAAAATGAGTTTTGGGATCCGCTCTAACTTTTAAAAATCATTTTGAAGACTCGAAAACACTTTAAAGAGTGTTTGGAGTAAAGCTGATTTAATGAAGTAAATCAGTCCCCAGAATATTTAGAAAATGTCTGAATATTATTATTTAAATAATATTCCCATAAAGAATAATCTTTATAAAAATAATTGAAGTAGAAGTATTAAAACTTATACTTGAAACGAGTATTAAATAACCAAAGATATACTTATATGAAAGTACTATCTTTATTTGGATAATCGAAAATAAGTTTGATTATTGACACCTTATTCTTTAATAAAATAAAGAATATATCTCAGCAAATAATCGGAGTCATAGATCCTCAAATGAATATTCAAATAATATTCAAATAATAAAATAAAAGGAGTCATAAGTCCTCGAATGAATATTCAAAATAATATTCATTTAATATAAAGGAGTCATAAGCCTTCGAATAATATTCGAAATAATATTCAATAATAAAATAAAGTTAAAGTTATCGAATAAACCTTATTCGATTAATAGTTTTGAAAACTATGACCATATATATATAAGTATATATATATATATATTTATATCCATATATACAAAATCTACTCGGGATCCTCGACTCCCGGTTTTAGAAAATATTTTCACCTTTGGGTCCCTATACTAAGGTTATATGCAAATTACCGCTATCCTCTAGCATAAGTATTATCAACTGAATCAACAGATATATATGGAAAGAATACGAAACAGGCATGCATATATATATACCTAGCAGCATGCTTCAATATATTGCAACATTTGCTAATTAACCAACATGCATCTATCGCAAGATAATGCAAATACATATATACATCACAACAACAGTTATAACTGGTAGAAAACTTGCCTGAGCGACTTGGGATGATAAAAGGCTCGGGACGAGTCCGGTAACCTATAAACAACAAGTAAGTTGGAATTAAACCAAAGTCACTTGTAAATCTATACTTTAACTAACTTAGACTCTAACGCTTGTTTTGCGCTTACTGACTCGCTTAAGTCACTCGGGTACCCTCGGCTCCACCATTTTTAATAATTTAACCTTTACGAGTTTTAAGGCGATTCCTTCGCGAGTGTCTTACCAACTGCCTAACACACTTACCATAAATGTTTCATACATTAATTAACCCTTTTTGGTCTTTAACCTATGTTTCAAAGTAAGGCGAGGGAAAAAGTTTTGTTCGCGAAATGCCGTTACATGAAACGGTCGTTTCTCCTAAACCGTGCATCAGAATCGAACGAACTACATATCAAAACGAAGCTCGTAACATGAGCTATCTAAACATGGCAATGGTCATAATCTAGCAGGGGGTTCTCGGGTCCTAATGTTATGCACAAAAACAGTCTAAAGAAAATCGGACGTTACGACGGCTATGTTTACGCGATTTCCCAATTTTAAACCATTCAAAACCAACCCAATTCAACCTCAAATCCAACATACAACCCACATCCATCCTTATCACATCATAACAACCCCAACCAATTCAATTTTAACATTCATACTTATGCCTAAGCTTCACTTTAACCATACTTAAGTTCTTTTAATCAAAACAACAACATTTACCATTCCATTTCAATACCATTTCAATCCCAAACTCTAAATCACCAACATCAAGCTACAATATCATCCTACTAATCAAAATCATCTTATAATACATAGGAATCTAGGGTTTGGAGATGATATACCTTCCTTGAAGTGGTAGGGAAGTAGCTAGGAAGCCTTAAGAAGCTTTGAGAAGTCTTAGGAATGCTTGGATCTTCAAGGAAAACAAGAAAAATTTCAAGTTAAAAACTTGAAAACACTATTCATTGTCTTCTTCTTTAATTAAATGAAGAAGATTGAGAAGGAATTGATGGCTTAAACTCATGATATAGCCCTAACTAAGCATGAAGATGATTAGGGAATTAACTCACCAATTTAGGAAGCTTGGATCTTTGATTTTGAATTTCTTGCCTTTTGCAATAGCTAAAAAGCCGAGAGCTCTCAAGAACAATGCCTTGATTTCTTTTTGATTTTGATGAAGAATGAATTTGCTTGGCTTGGTTGATTTGTTTTTGTGTTTGATTTAGTCAATTACCTATTGCCCTTGATTTTGTGTGGTTTAAAAAGCCACCACATCTCCTTCCTTCCCATGTCATGCCTATGTCATGTTGTGATGTCATCCTTCCCTCTTGTCCTCCTCTCATTGGTTGGGTGACATCACTCACTCTAATCCCTTTGATTAACTTCCTAATTATTTGCCTAGTGACCGCTGATCTGTTATACGGTTCGCTTAACTTTCGTTCTCGTTTATCGTTTGAAGGATCATACTCGGGATCTTATTACTTAGGTTCCCTTAACCTTTCTCAATACATTATATTCCTTTTTATGATCCTCTATTATAATCCTTTAATTTAAATCCTTTTTATCCTGTTACCTTATACTCAATCCTTCCGTATCTAGTGGATTTCCGGGAAAAATCCAAGTGTTCGGAAATTGGATTCTGACGATCTTTACATACACTTATATACCACATAGAGTACTAATAATATAACAGAAGATCAATAACAGAACCCCTACATAGTGTGGCATGAAAAGTTTTCTCATTCAACAAAAACACTATTCACAAGGGTTACAAAAAGTTGAAATTTTTTGGGTTATTACAATGTGACACTCAATAAACTGTCTAGTTCATGAGTGACCTAACTTCCGTGACGTTTCTTCATGTCTTTGACTTTGACACTTTGATTTTCTTCAGATTAAATTTTGTAATTCTCTGATACCCTGACGAGATCTCTGTCACTTGATTAAATCCACAATCTTGATTTATATCACTGAGGCTTGATCAATTTCTTGAACTTCTTCCAGTGAATTAATTCCTCAAGTCTGTAGATGAACCTTGTTTCTGAATCCTTTGACAGATGTTACTTTGTGAGATCTCTTTGACGGTAGATCCACTATTTACTTATTACATTCTTATTTGAGTTGAGTTAAATTCTCGAATATACAAATAGGCTATGACATATGCCTTACAATCTCCCCCTATTGTTTGTTAGACATAATAACAAATACCTAGAGGATAACTCAACTAACAAGTAAGAAAAAGATATAAACAGAAATGCAAAGTAAATAGCAGAAAAGTTCTGGATAACATTTAACATTCTCCAGATTACAAATTTCCATGTAGATGTTCCTCTAGACTGAACATATCTTCAAATAGTTTCATCTTCTTTTGTACAACCACATTTCCTGTTGAGAAGCGCATATCTCTCTTGCTTCTCCCCCTATGAGAATCAACTAATTAAAGAAGATCACCTTCGTTTACCACATCTCCCGTATAATAGAATCCGCAGATAAAACCAATGGTACTCCCCTTTTGGAAAACAGCAATGGTACTCCCCTTTTGGAAAGCAGCTTCTTCCCTTATGAAGAAAATCACCTTGGTTTACCACCTCTCCCGTACAATAGGATCCGTAGTTACAAACAACAATGGTGTGGTGTAGTGTACATATGTAGGATCTTTTTCTTCCTCCCTGCTATTTCTCCCCCTTAGTTGAGGAATCCTCCAAACTATTACTTAAGCTTTTATCTCCCCCTTAGAGAAGGAATGTATGTCGTTGTCTGAAGGAGTTCTCATATTTAATTTGGTTGGAAAAGAAATAACAAGTAGTTTCATCTTTCTTCCTCACTGTGAGTGTGTGATTCTGTTTAGTGTACCTCACATGTGTTTCACTCTTCTCTCCACTCGTGTTTATACTCATTCTCACAAGTGTATCACTCCTCTCATAGCTCCAAAAATCAGTTGTACCTGCAAGGAAAATAACCTTAGTTGTCCTTAAGGAGGTCACAGGTGGTGCAATGGGAGTTCGCAAATCCCCATCCTTGTTAAACTCGTTAGATGAATCTGAGTCATAATCTACAAGTTGCTAGTTTCCCTTTAGGGTTCCAGATTTGAATTATGGGAAGGTAAACAATGATCAAAAGAATTTAGCATAAGGATCAAAGTTCCCTTCTAATGTCTATGAAGACATTTCCTTGTGACTCATCAGGTAATATCTGAATTATTGTCAATAAGTTGTCGATCTGCACCTATGTCAGATCCACTATCCGCAGATGCATCCAGGGGATTTAAGCTTGGGGAGGTAGACACTGACCACTGACATATGGCTTTTGGGTCAGTATCCTCTCCTAACACCTGTAAAGACAATTGGTCCATTAAAGAACCTTGAACAATCGACTCTGTCCTTAAAATGGTCGAAACTCTTGTTTCCGTCAACTCATCCTTTGTGTGTGTAACCTTTCCTTGTGCATCAAGAATTGTTTATGTTTGAGGTGGTGACACTACATCGGATACCCTGGCCAACAGGCAAATTTCAATAGACACACCCTTTTGAGAGAATGAATCTAGTAACTGTTTTTGAGCCTTTTCAGCCATTATATCTTTTTGAGAAGATGTATGGGGGCTAGCAGTTGTCTCGGTTTAAATACTACTCATTTTGTAAGAGACAGAGCTGCTTGGTTGACTACAGAACCTTCCTTATGTGGGCACTAGGGCACTATCTCCCTCACGCTCATTCGTACTTATTTTAGTGGTAAGAGAGTGCTGGTTGGTTCTGTTTTGTGTTTGTCTTTATAGTCTGGGATAGATGTTGTAGGTTTTCAACTTCATGACTGTCAACGAAAGAAAGTCATTGGAGACTGAACCTGTATCACAGAATATATGGCAATAGAGAGATAAAATGTACTTAAGATCTATAATGAATGAAAATTATACATTTAATCTTTGAGAGAAATGATGTACAATAGTGATTTCAAAAGATTTTACATGAAATAAGAAATCACTAATGTAGAAAGAAGTTTGAGTTCAATGATAACATTACCATCTTACAAACAGCCATATCCCTCAGATAAACCTTTGCTGCTATCTCCAAAGGTAACCAGTGGGCCAGCTTTCTCAACCACATTTGATAGCAGGGCTCTATCTCCGGTATATGTCTTGATGATCCACTGTCAAGAATCCACACTACCGGTTCCACATGTTTATGCCCTGCACTACAATGGATTAGACCTTCTTCGGAACCCAAACTTGGTTGGGCCCGACATACTTGTAAAATTGTCCTTTGTCAGGCAAAACAACATTTTTAATTTTAATGGTCTCAACTTTCTCAATGACTGAACATTTGACCTTGTAAACAGCCTTAACAAATTTCTGTTTAGACTTAGGCACAAATGTCTCCTTTCTAGCCTTAGAAGGACTAGCAGTTTTAGACCTATCATGCTTCTATTATCACATGCTGACGAGGAGTAGTTTATCACTAGAACATGCTTACCATTAAAATAAGCATACATCAAATTAAAAGCACAAGACATACAATTAGCAACACCACATGCTTTATGAGAGGGATTAACAACAGGCAAAATATGCATGGTAGACATGCAGTTTGTTATCCAACTCATGTGTGTCTGAGTTAGTCTCAGTTGCTTTCACAACTTTGACTGGAACTTTCGACACACTTGACTTGGAAATAACCTTGTAATTAGCAAGATCTTCAGCACGCATTTCTTCTTGAATAATAGAGGAGGTTGTATCAAATGGTTCAGTAATTGATCTTTTATAGAGGGGTTCATCAACACCCTTAAGCACATGTGGTACTTCCCTACCTTAGCACAGACATGAGGAGGGGAGTTTATGCCTAATTCTCAATAGCAGCATTGTGATCATAACCTATTCCACATGTTTGTAACAGTTGCTTACTGTAGAACTCTTTAGCCTTCGAACAAGAATTGAAGTAGGCTAACCTTAGTCTCAAGACGGTGATCTTGTCTTGAGAATAGTTTCGAGTTGTGTATAAAAGTTACTATATTCTCTAGAAAAGAGACTGTTCTTTTAACTTGTCTTGATTAATGTGCACAAGTCTTAATTCATTGACCTCTTTCTCAAGGTCTTCGATCTGCTGACTTAACAGTTCATTATCACGACGAGCACAATCTAAGAAACCTCCTAGATGATAAACTAATTCAGCATCAGTAAATTTTACCTCTTTTCTTGACGTGAATCTTTTCCATCAATAGCCATAAGAGCAAGATCTCATCTTCTTCATCTTCACTATCAGTATCATCCCAACTTCTTCCCATTGCCAGGTAAGCCCTTTCAGAGTTAATCTTCTGATTTGAATCATAAGAGTTCTTCCTTACTTGGTTGGCTTCCTGCATTCTGTGGCAAAGTGTCCCAACTCATTGCAGTTATAGAATCTAATGGTGCTCCCGATCAACCATCCATGTTTTGTATCCACCACTACTGGTGTTAGAGGATGAAGATCCACCTGTCTGGAATCTGTTGTAGTTGGACTTGTACTTGAACTTGGGATTCTCTTAAATCTGACATTGGAGAATCTCTTGACAATCTGGGCCATTGACTCATCTTCCAATTGCTCCAGCTCTTCCAAGGAATAAAAATCATCACTGGATTAATTTGTAGTAGGGGATCATATTCTGCTACTAACATACTTTCCTCAGCCTTGGAAAACTGTACCATTCTCTCCGACTGTTGAGATTGTTGTTGTTGTGACCTTCAGCTACAAGAGCAGTAGATGTGACCATTTATCTTTCCCGTAGACTTCCTTCTACTGAATATGCTCCAACTCATAGGTTTATAACACACCATAGAGTCTATCCAAAGAAATCTCACTCAGATCTCTAGCTTCTCTTATGGCAGTGATTCTATGTCAAGATGAGTTGGCAGTGTTAAAAGGAACTTTTTGTTGACTCCCATAATTGAATATTTTCCATTGATGTTTAGGTTGTTGATCAATGCATTGTACTCTAAACACTTCAGTAATTCCTTCTCCTGGATTAGATTTAAAATGTCATACTCAGAGGTTAGGATCTCCAACTTTCTCCCTAACTTCCTCTGTACCTTCATAATCACCTCAATAGTTGTTGGAATTTTTACAGTTCATCACATGTCTGTTCATTAAGGGATCGAGGGAATCAACTAAAATTAACTGAAGGTTGCATCCAAGAGCTCTTCTTTTTTCAGCAGGGAGAAAATCCTCAGGCTCTTTGGATAGGTTTCTAGCTTTGGTAATCACAACATCATCTACTATCACCTCTAGTTCAATAACCATTGGAGTTTTTGGACCCTTCTTTAAAAGTTCATATATTGGATTTGCAACTTGTAAAAACAAGAGCATCTTCTTCTTCCACATTATATAATTTTCTTTATCAAATAGTGGAATTTTAACGATTCCAACTTTTTGTGAAGTCATTATGAATTTTTGATTAAATAAAAATCA